>NW_020696714.1:86316-91619 GCF_002925995.2 Terrapene triunguis
GCTCTGGGGTGGGGCCAGGGATGAGGGATTTGGGGTACAGGAGGGGGTTCCAGGCTGGGGCAGGGGGTAGTGGTGCGGCAGAGGGGGTGAGGATTCTGGCCAGGGGTGCGGGCTCTGGGGTGGGGCCAGGGATGAGGGGTTTAGGGTGCAGGAGGAGGCTCAGGGCTGGGCCAGGGGGTTGGGGTGTGGGGGAGTGCAGGCTCTGTGATGGAGTTTGGGTGGAGGAGGGGACTCCGGGCTAGGTCAGAGTGTTGGGGTGGGGGTGCGGGGTCCCAGCAGCACTTACCACAGCTCCCGGTAAGTGGCCGCCAGGTCCTTGCAACCCCTAGGCCCATGGGCGGCCGGGAAGGTTCCATGCGCTGCCTTCATACCCGCAGGTGCTGCCCCCATAGCTCCCGTTGGTCATGGTTCCCAGCCAATGGGAGCTGCGGAGCCAGCACTCGGGGCGGAGGCAGCACATGGAGCCTTCCTATCCGCCCATGGGCCTAGGAGCCACAGAGACCTGGAGGGAGTCGTGCGGAGCTAGGGCAGACAGGGAGCCTGCCTTAGTCCCAGGCCCCTGCTGTGCCACTGACTGGACTTCTAACGGCCCGGTCAGTGGTGCCGACCGGAGCCGCCAGGGTCCCTTTCCGACCGGGCGGAAACCAGACACCTGGCAACCCTACATGGCTCCTCGACAGCGCGGCTGGTCTGTGCTGTTCCGGGCTGCTCCTGCTCCTCTGCTCAGCTCTGCCTTCTGCTCTCCCCTTAGCTCTGCCCTGCCTCAGGCAGCTCCCCTCACACGGAGGATGGGCCCCTGGGCTCCTGGCTCCCTCATTGGTTGGCCTGCCCTGTCAATCGGGCTGACATGGAGCATTGGCCTCTCCCCATTGGCCCTGGGGACTGTCAGTCTAAGGATCCTGATTTCTCTTCAGCTCTTCCCCCTTTCCTTTGGTACTGGGAGAGGCCAGCCAAAAACCCCACTAAGTGTCGGTGGGGGGCCGGCAGCCCCCTTACATGTGGGCCATGGCGCTGAGGGGGCAACCTGGCCCATGGCCTGGCACTTTTCAGACACCTCAAGGCTCACGCCTGAAGCATGAGACTCCCTCATTTGAAGACAGGCTGCCCTGCCCCCCCACATCCCTTCCTGCCCCATGTGTGCTCCAAAGATGCTCCCCTTCCCCCCCCCGCCCGTGCTCTCCTTTCTGCTGGGCTGGTGGCAGCGAGGGCCGCGCAGCAGCAGCCGGAGGAAGCAGCCGGAACCAGCCGATGGACAGTCAGCCCAGCAGCGGGGCCTGGGGGTGATTGTGGCCCGGCTGTGGGGAGAGAGGGGCCGGCTGGGGTTACAGGGGCAGGGCTGGGAGAGCGAGAGCCAGGGAGGCAGAGGGAGCTGAGCAGGGGGTGAGGGCTGTGTGGAGAGCAGGGGGCTTTAGGGGAGGGGAGGGGAGGCGCAGAGAAGAGGTGGGGAAGCAGGGGGCTTGGGGCTGGGGAGAGGGAGAGAGGAGGTTGGGGGGATCAGGGGGCTTTGGAGGGGAGGGTGGAGGTGCCTGAGGGCAGGAGTTGCTTAGGGCCGGTGTGTGCCTGGGGTGGAAGGCTAATCCCGTTAGGATCCCTTGATTGTGAACAGGGGGTTAAAATGTCAGTTTGTGAAGTGACCAGGGGGGCCAGCACACAGGGGAGTTTTGCAAGGGAGTTTAGAGAGGGAGCGTGAGAGCCAGCTAGTCCTAATAAACATTGTCTAAATGTATGCCAATAACTGCTCCCCCCGATAAAACATACCCACACAGAGAACAAACAAAAACCCAGCAAGAGTAACACTCATTTGGCAGAAGTCCAGCAGCAAAGTTGGGGGTGGAGCGGAGATTCCAGTTTATTGCACCCAATGCAGCATGTAGGATTACCTGCCCTATGAGCAGGTGATGCATGTGTGCGTTCAGTGCAAGCATCTCCTGGCCCTCAGAAACCAACTACAGGCTCTGGAGACCAGCGTGGCTGAACTGGAGCAGGTAAGGGAGCCAGGGAGCATGGGTGGAGGCTGGAGCTTCCCCTTAGGGAGACTGGCCCCCTGCCCTGCCTCTTTCTGGCTGAGGACAGGCCTCCGCTCGCTGCTCTCAGCCCCCATGTGGCTCTAGCCGGGACAGTGGAGGCCCGAGAGCTTGGCTCCTCTCTCCCATGGCCCTGGCTGGGGTGGGGGGTCGGGGCTGAGAGCTTGGTTGGGGCCACGGGACAGTGGAGGGGGGTCGGGGCTGAGAGCTCGGCCCCAGCCAGAGTCAGGCTCTCAGCAGTAGCAGCTGCTTCCCCTCAGCACAGTTTGCAAAAGCGGCGCCTTTCTAAAAGCGGCCGGAGGAGCAGAGGGGCGCAGTCTGGCTGAAGGCCGGCAGCCGCAGGAGGGGGGGGGGGGGGGCAGGCGGGGCGGCGGCCGGCGCCAGGGGGAGGGGGAAGGGGCGGGGGGGGCGGAGGAGCCAGCCAGGGGGGGGGGCGTGGAGCGGCCGGAGGAGGAGCCGGGGGTGTGTGTGGCCAGAGGAGGAGCGCCTTTTTTAGGTTTGCTCCCCCTCCTCTTAGAAGCTGGCTACGCCACTGGCTCTCAGCCTGGACCAGGACTGCAGCAGAGCGCTTGGCCCTGGCTGGAGCTCTGAGTCCGGAGCCCCTCCCCTGTTCTACCCCTTCCACCTGTGGCCCCACCCATTGCCCCACCCCATTCCTTCCCTTCCCCTGCAGTGCCACCCCCATTCCACCCATGGCCCTGTCCCCGTTCTGCCCCTTTCCCTATGGCCCTGCCCCCATTCCATCCCCACTGTTCCTCTTCTCCCCTTCGGCACCTCCGCCTGCTAGCTCCTTCACCTCCCCATGCCCCACGCTGCGGCCCCGGGACCAGACAAGATATGTGCCTGCACTGCAGCCCTGGGGCCTTGGCAGAGAGTGAGAGCTCCTCCACCCCCAGGGCTGTGGCAGGAGGAGATTTTTCTGGGGGCCCCAAGTTCGCTGCTGCCTCCCTCACGCCTCCCCCGCCCCCGGCAGTGCGAGGTTTACCAGCCTCCATCATGTGCCGCCAATGATTGTACATAGAGGAGACTTTCCAGGATATACCATAGTGGTCCGACCCCCAGTCTGACAGCCTCTGTGCTGTTGAGTAGGATGAAAGTTTTGGGGAAGAAGAACATCAAGTTGGACCAGAGGGCAATGATCCCATAGTTTGGACCCTCTTTCCAGGGGATGACATGGTAGCCTCACACTGAGGATACCTCTCTGTGGAAGGGGACCCATGTTATTAGGAAGAGAAAGAATGGGGGCTTCAATTATTAAAAATATAGATAGCTGGGTTTGTGATGACCAGGAGAACTACATCTAAACATATATAAAATAAGCTTTCAAATGATACATGACGTGGGTGTGTTTATGGTGGGTACATTAAACTCCAAAAATATGGCCCTTTTTGGAGAGTTGCCACACACCTGTTTTAGGAGGTTGGGCATTTCTCTCCTGTAGTCCTTTAAATTACATGTAGTGACTTGGAACGTTACAGACCCAGGACTGGTGAAAGGGGCTATTACCATTAAGGTTGTGAAAATAACTGGATGCGGTTTCCAGTGATATGTCACCTGACGTGGTGAGCCATGCCCGGGGCCATAGGTGTAGCTGAGCATCCAGAGCCCCCTTGGAAATACGGCCACATATGCCAAATACTGCCATGGTGCATTAGAGTCTTTACACTTTACAAAGTCCAAACTCCTATTGACCGCAGCTTCCCATCCATTGATTTCAATGCGAGCTGCTGGTGCGCCTCATCTCTCAGGATTTGGCCATTCCGTGCAAGCTGGCTGCCTTTGCTTGGTGTTCAGCTAGATTTGATGGGAATCGGTTTGATGGGTGACTGAGTTAGGGGCTGTCTTGGGATCTAGCAACTGAGATCAGATGGGTCATGAGTGCGAACCTCCTGCCACCTAGGGCTCAGTAGCTCCGAAGAGCAATTTGGATATTTTATTTGTAATTACATTGAAAAGTGAGATTGAGACCTAGAATTTCGGCAAGATCCGTTTGATAGAACTCTGTTTTATTTCAAGGATGTGATTTTTTATGGAGAATGAAGGAAATGTACGGGACAGAAATGTAGTGATAGTCTTTCTAGTTAAACACAGCTTTTCATATTTCCGGTTCTTTCTATCATGTGAGCATGTGGTTGAGAAATTGTATAGATGAATATGTAGCCCTAATAAATGATGACACTGTATCATTTTTTCACATTGATGATGTTTATTGGGAATCATGCGTATGTTTTAACAATAAACACAGGTTCTTTCCCAAAGTGAGCTACACAGACATTTCAAACTCCTCCCTTTCATTCAGGGGTTGACGTGATCTGCAGTAGAGCTGCCTAGGTTCAATTATAACCTTACAAAGACACCAAATAATTGCACTACATAAAATTACTAAACAGCATCAACCTGTTGAAATAAGCAACCCACGTACCCCAAGCTGCAGGGCTAATGAACAATCCAAAAGTTAAGAATACAGAGATGAAGAATCAGCTAGTGGAGCACCTCAGAAGGCCACAGATCGAGCTGATGCAAGTTTAAGAGTCCAAGAGAACCCAAAACAGGGCCCTACACAGGATCTTTTATATTCCATCTTTTGTGACTTATTGGATATATAACCATATTGACCACCTTCCGTGACCATAATAAGGTAAGATTGATACATGCCTATTATCCATATGTGGCTTTTGGGTTTTCATAACTACAACTTAATCATTAATATTAATAAGATACCTCATTCATTTCTTAATAATCTCTTAATAATTCCGATACATAAATGCAGTCCAACTTCCTAGTTACTGCATAGCAACCAGGTTGCTAACCCAAAACTCCCTTCTTTCAAAATCCTGCCATGTACTGGCCCTTTCATGATCATTTGTTTAACTTCCCAGAATGAGAGGGCAGAATTTGTGTTCTGGGGTTCTCATTTCATCTAAAATTCCACCTTTAACATAACTACTGCCACAAGGCCTCACACCAATACAACAGGCCCGTAAGCACAGCAAGCTTAATAACCCAGTTACTTATGTTCACCTACTTGCCCCAGTGCACATTCCAAGCCAATAAGCAATATACACCCATCGATTTTATACCACTATAATGTCGTTCTGCCTATAGCAAAGCATAAAATCACTCACAAGATGTGACAGGGTCATAGGTCAACAAACAGATACACACACTTTCTGCTAACTGCAGCTATTACACCTCTACCCCTATATAACGCGACCCAATATAACACGAATTCGGATATAACGCAGTAAAGCAATGCTCCGGGGCGGGGGGGGGGGGGGC
>NW_020696714.1:91719-101024 GCF_002925995.2 Terrapene triunguis
GGTAGAGGTGTACAAGTTTAGATAAACAAGACTCCCATACTTCAATGATGAAAAATTGGCATTTAATGTTAAAGTAAATGGTTCTTGCATACAAAGTACTTCTCTATCCAGATATACAGAACAAGGAGCAATGGTCTCAAGTTGCAGTGGGGGAGGTCAAGGTTGGATATTAGGAAACACTATTTCACTAGGAGGGGTTGGACTAGATACCTCCTGAGGTCCCTTCCAACCCTATGATTCTATGATTCTATGTGAGCCTTCTGGGTTACCATGTAACTCTCTCAGGAGGCACGTGGTAATTGCAGTCTCACCTGCATGCTCTTGATTTAATCACATAAAGTCCAGAGAGAACAAATCCTACAGAGAAAATAAAACATCCTAGACACAATGCCCCTCACTCTCTCACCCTTCCCTTGGGGATCAGGTGTGTTCAGTCGGTCAGTCTCATAGACTCACAGACTTTAAGGTCAGAAGGGACCATTATGATCGTCTAGTCTGACCTCCTGCACAACGCAGGCCACAGAATCTCCCCCACCCACTCCTGTAACAAACCCCTAGCCTATGTCTGAGTTACTGAAGTCCTCAAATCGTGGTTTAAAGACCTCAAGGTGCAGAGAATCCTCCAGCAAGTGACCCATGCCCCATGCTGCAGAGGAAGGCGAAAAACCCCCAGGGCCTCTGCCAATCTGGGTCCTTCCCCTCCCCCATTTGCCTATCTGGCTCCTGCAGCAGCTTCCCTCCTCTTGAGAGGGAGCAAAATGCCCCCCCTGAGTAAAGCAGCTTCTGCCCTTTGATAACCTTCAGTCCCCTTTTCAGTGATCTCCTCCTCAGCTTCAGCAGGTGACCACAGACCCCTGCCAGGTGACTCTTGCTGAACCAGTTTCCCTAGGGGCAAATCTGTTGTTTAGAGCGATTCTATTTCAATGGGAGAGCACTTAACATCAACGGCTTCCTTTTGCTATTCTTTTAATACAATCACAGAACTATAGGGCCCGTTACGCAATTTGCGATCAAGTTGGAGGGACAGATACTGGGTTGTCTTATGGACAGCAGAGCTTTTGATCATAGCATTACATAGGCATTTGGCACATTGTATCATTATCCAAATAACACATAGAAAGAAAAGAAAGAAAAGAATTCATTTAACAATTGTTCGATAGAGCCCCGTAAACCATGACCCAAGGTCTGGAAGGAGGTTCTCAAAACTAAAGGTGTGATCAAGAGATACAGCATGGAAAACAACAGCAGCATTCTTAATGGCTTGTAAATCCTGCTCAATTAAGTCAGAATGATTAACATAGAAACAACATTTTTCCCTGATGCGCGCACAAGCCCCCCCTAATTCAGCATTGATAGCATCTAACACACGTCTATTTTGCAAAGCTATTTCTGCCAGCTCATCAATCTCTTGTTTCAACTTCTGGAAAGCGTCTATTAATGCATTAGCTACTTTTTCTAGTTCTGCAAAAATATTTACTACTGCTTTTTCTAGCTCGGCTACCCCCAACCCAGGAATGAGCGCACGAACAAAGGAGTGAAACCTCGTTTGCCTGACCACTAGGGGATTATTGGCGCATTTTGCTCAAGTCCTTATGGGGGGTGTGTGTGAAAAACGTATGGGCATAGCTGCCCAGGTTGAGGATCTGGCTGGAATCCAATGTGTCGTTTACTTGGACATCTGGTAACACCCGGGCCACACCACACCGACCTTGCCAACCTGAAGGGAGAGCTTTGTAGACACTGTGGCCACAGATAAAATACAAGCCAGGGGTCTCTAAATAGAGGGCAAGGGTATTACCTGCAACTCGATGGCGCCAGGTCACCCATTTATCCCAGCGCCAGGAGTTACTCACTAGGCGGTCCTGGCACCTCCAATGGGAAACATTTAAGTTTCCTAGGGCATGGGTATTGTTTAAAATGGCCCCACAATACGTAACCCCAAATATGTTAGCTGTGAAACTTGCAAGTGATCCCATGGACTCCGGGCATCCAGACATCCTTTCAAGGGATGTGTGGGGCAACAGAATGCCAGAGTAAATATCCATATAATACATATGTGTCTTATTTATGGGGCCTAACGGGAGGAATAAGGGAAACCACTGCCCTTGATAACGAATGCCTGTTGGTTTCACAGTAAAGGCCATGTGCAGGAGACAAGGGGGGTTTTTGGGCGTTCTCAGGGGTATTTAAAGGGTAAAGGGTTCCATTTCTGACCTCAAACCGAAGGGTTTGATCACAGGCCTCCAGGGGAAGGTAGCCCACTTCCCTCCCACTTCCTTCAGCATTTTCCAAACAAAGGGGCATGTTATACCCGATCCCAAGAACTTTAAAAAGAGGGACCCCCCTTAGCTGCCCAGTAATAATGCCAAACTTCAGACCTCCTCCCATATTTGTCATATTGATATTCCCCAACCCATGCCCATTCAGTTTTCCGTACTACCTGTAAGGAGAGTACTTCAGAGAGATTTGCAGGTACAGCCCACAACCCTATTCCTTCCTCAGAGCGGGTTTTGTGACACAGCCAACAATCAGATAAGTGTCCCAACGTGGCTATTCGCTGAAGAGGTTTAGCGGCTGGGTGTGGGTTAGCTTGTACAAGGGGCAGACCCAAAAGCAATAGCCATTGCAGCACCGTCTGAGAACCCATAGTTATAAAGTCTTAGGATTTTGTTCGCCGTAACAGAAGCTTTAGTCCCTCAAGAGGTTTCCAGGTATCGTCTGCTTCTGGCTCTTCCGGGTCGCGGTGGGAAGAGCTGGCGGGGCTCCCTCGAGGTCCGAAGTCGTCTGCTTCTGGCCCCGTCCTAGGGGCTAGCTTGACTCGGGTGTGGTGTATCCAAGTGTCTCGCTCTTTGTGAGAGGTAAGAAGGACTTGGAAAGGGCCCGCCCACCGGGGTTGGAGAGGCTCGTGTTTCCACTCTTTCACATAGACCCAGTCTCCTGGAGCGATCTGGTGGGCAGGAACATCAGTGGGTAGGGACTGAAATTGAATTGGTAAGTGTGGCCCCAGTTGTCCTTACCTAGAGAAATACTAAAAAAAGCATTACACAAGTCTATTACTGAATAACAAGCAGTACCTGCTGGAATGGCAGTCAGGATTGTGTGAGGGTTTGGCACCACATTGTGTCTAGCTTGAACAACCTTATTTACTGCACATAAGTCCTGGACAAATCGGTATACCGGTTTTCCCTCTGAGTCCAGGTCAGGTTTTTTGACTGGCAGAATGGGAGTATTGAAAGGAGACTTGGTGTGAACCAGCACTCCCAACTCCAGGAATGTGGTGATAAGACTCCGGAGGCCAAGCAGAGCTTCTCGGGGGATGGGATACTGACGAATCCGAGGAATTTCAATGCCTGGCTTCAGGGTTATACGCACTGGCTCTGTCTGGAGAGTCCCCAAGTCTGCCCTTGAAGTGCCCCACAAGGAGATGTTTACCTCCTGTCTGAGTCGCTCGGGTAGGATCGGGTCCGCAGGCAGGATTGGGTCCTTTGAAACTTGGGTCAGTACAGCACACAGCTGGGGAAGTTGGGTTTGAGGCAACCGAAGAATGATTTTGTCATCTGAAAAGAAAATCTGAGCACGTAGTTTACACAACAGATCTCTGCCTAAGAGGTTAACTGGGGAATCCGGGGCTAGCAGAAAGGCATGGGAGGCAGAGACACCAGAGATTTCTACAGCAGCCTCCTGTAATACAGAACAGTCAAATGGCTTCCCGCCTATACCCATTACCGGAATGCTCTTATCCGTGAGGCTTCCTCTCTCCGGCTTGGCAGTAACAGTAGAAAGTGCAGCCCCTGAATCCAAAAGACAAGAATAGGTGGTTCCTCCCAATGTTAGGCGAACCTGGGGGTCTGTGAAGGAACAAACATAAGTGGTAAAATCATTTGAATAGGTGACAAGAGGACCCCCTGGTTGCCGTCATTCCTCATTATCAACAGCGTCTGTTCTTGTTACAGCCATCTGTTGTTGAGGTCGGTCTGGGCGACGGGGTTGTCGTCCGGTAGGTCGGTTCGGACACTCTCTCTTCCAGTGGCCAAGCTGCTTACAGTAGTTACATATGTCATTGGCATGTCTCGGGGTTCCCTCCATAATCCGATTTTGGTTGCCACTTGGGGGGTCCCTGCCGCCCTCCCTGTTTTTCATTTCCAGTGTTTACAAGGGATGCTAGCATCCTCACCTGTTTGGTCTCTTGAACTTTTTCCCTTGTATGATATACCCGGGTGGCCACGCTTACCAGTTCCTCCAGGGATTTTCCTTCAGCGCCCTCGAGCTGCTGCAACCGCTTCTTGATGTCCGGGGCTGACTGGGAAATAAAAATAAGCCTGACCGTGGACTGTGTGTCCATGGCCTTGGGATCTGCATTGTGGCGTCCTCAATCTTTGTTGGCGGGATCTGTCTTGGTAGAGCTGCTGCCCCGGGCTCTGTTGAGGAGGGTACCGGGTCCGCCGCAATTGGTAATGCTGCCACCGGGGGTGGCCGTGGTCTAGGGCAATACATGGGGGGGATATCCTCCCAATAATCAGCTTCGTGAGGGGCAGAAGCTTTCAGGAATAGAGGGGCCTGAATCTGTACCTTCTTCAAGCGACGATGAACCTCATTATCCCACAAAAACCAATAGTCCATTTGCCCCGGCGCTTGGTTTTCCAATGTCAGGCGTAAGGGGGTTAAATGGGTAGGAATATCAAAGGAGCCATACTCGGGCCATGCCGTCCCCAGGGCTGGCCAATCCTGGGTGCAAAGTTGTAAAAAAACGCTTCCTTGACATCCCTTTTTGAACACCGGGTAAGGGCCATTTACTTAACATATAATTCAAAGGGCTATCCTTTGAGGGTTTTACCAGAGACCCACCCATCTGCCTGCTGACACTCTAACAGAATTACACAGAGAACAGAGGGAATTATGGCCTAATAGGATCCCATTACAGGAATTTCTACTAATACTGACCGCTACAGGGGACGGGACAGAAGGATCCCAATTCGACCTCAGAGCTTCATCGCACGCGATGGCTTCCACTCTGAGGAATTACGAATGAGAGGCTCGGTTCCGTCCACACACCTAACGCCCAAATGTATAAAAGACAAATTCATTAACCGGTTAACCAAACCAGAACCAGATAGTGTCTCCTTATCCTATTAGGACTCACCTTATCGGAGCACGAACCCCAGGGGCTGCGGTGAAGCAGAGAAAAGGGGCGAAACACCCCGTTGGCGCCATTCCCAGTTCGCCGCAGCCGTCCGGAGTCCAATGTCCGAGCTAGGAGAGTCCCGGCGGAGTCGCCAGTAACTGTAACCGAAATATCGGGTCCACCTAGCTGAGAGCCAATAACAGCCAGACAAGGATAAGGAGGATTTGCTTTATTCTGCAGAAGAAAGGAGAGCTTTGCACCTTGGTACAAAGACTCAGTCTTACACACATTTTACAGATCCTTTATACACATTCAGACAAAGGCCCTTGCCGTGTTAACACTTGATTGGTGGTGGTCAGACCCGTGCATTTGCTATCTGGTCAGTGAAAACCGGCTTGGGACCAGCTCCAACTACCTTAAGGCCTTGAGAGGGAAGACAGTTGAAAAGTTCAGGCTACTGTGTACTTGAAGTGTCTGCTTCCCCCTAATGGCCGCTGGCTGACATAACGGCTACTAGCTGTTAAGGGGGTAGGGGGTGCCACTAGTAACTTTCACAACAATACATTAACTATGGTAAATATATTTCACATCTCATTAATATTCATTGTCACCTAGAATTAAGGTATTTTATTGTAAAGTATTACTGGATTATCTGATACATACAAACTTTTGCCCAAGAGGACTTACAATTGAAGTGGCAACGTGATGGTGGTTGTGTTTGTAGTGCTTTTACATGGATACCACCCTGTTCTCCAAAAAGTTGGGAATGTGGGGGACTTGGCTAGATCAGTGTGCCATACCCAGTCCACACCCAGCCCATCGTGTAAGGTATAACATCCATAAGAAACTCTCTCTATGGTACAGGCCAATTTTGGATCTCGGTTACACCAGTCTCTTTCTGGAGTAACTCAGTTGACTTCAATGTAGCTACTTAGATTCCACAGTGGTAAGTGTGTTGTTAGAATTTGGTCCGGTGTCTTTATTTCAGTATGTAGCCCATTAATGATAAAAATCAACCGAAATAACTTTAGGCTAGACGAGCCTGATTCTGAAGCTGCTTTTCACATGAAACAGAGCTCTGGGCGCCTACTGTAATATTGTCCAGCTCTAGTTCTGTTTCTTGGTGATGCAGTTAATAATTCATCATATGTTTAGAGCATAAAGAAAAACTCCCCTGCTACAACTTGTGATTGAGTTAGAATATTTCTGTTAAGAAAGCTACCCGGATCTGAAGCTATAATGATGCAACTAAATTACTCCATACTGAAGTTAATAATCTGCCCATATTTCTCCAAGTTCTCCAAGAGACTGGAATATAGATTTGCTTGAATGACTAACTCTCTAAAGCAGTAATATTTAAAAATAGTCATTACATACACTTCCAAAGGAGTAAAGCTAATGGCATGTCAACCTATAGTTATTCTTTCTGACTGACTGAAGGTTGTCAATCTTTCAGCTCAGAGAGTACAGTGTCCTTTGTAACGTATTTCCATTGAGGAGGGATTTCTCCTTTGCCTTCAAACTTTCTACCATGGAGTTTTTCTATCTCTGCCTTGAAATGACACACAAACCATTTCCAGTAAGACTGCTCTGACATGTCTGGTGTGATCTTCCAGTCAGAATAAGGAGATCCTCCTTCCCAGTATTTCTTGTATGGAATGCGTCGATCGTCACGAAGTATGTGTAAGCAATCACTTGCTACAAGACTGGAACAAATCTCAATAACTAGATTGTCTGTTTTATGCCAGTATCCACCATCCACAGCTCGAGGCCGATGGAAAGGAACACTGTGTTTTCCATCATGACCAGCTATGGTGTTTGTGCAAAGAGCTGTGCAAAAGGGACACTTCTCCCAGCACCCACCAAGCTGTTCAGCTAGTATTTCATGTGGTTTTCTTGAAAATGGCCCCATATCAATGGTAGTAAAGTCTTTTTTCAGATTTTCTACCACAGGAGACAATGCTTTACTCATTGCTGCCTTAAGAAACTCTATGTCGGTTACCTCCTGATGTTCAATGCTTTTTAGATCATCTCTTGGAAGGGTTAAATGCTGTAGAAGTCTCCTGCAAAATTCATCCAGCCATAAGGATACATTGCCACTTCTGTCTTTAGTAACTTCAGTTGAGTCGCGAATAGCTGAAAGGACAAGAGTATGAAAAGAATCAAGGGAATTTTTTAGGAAACTCTTCAGTTTTGGATTGTTCTTGTCTAAGCAATAATCATCAACACGCTGCTTGATAAAATCCTCAAAAAAGTATTTTGGGGATTGAATGTATCGCTTGTACTCCTCAAAGTCTTCCTTCTCTGCCAGATACACAAGAATATAGTTTTCTAGTTTGGATCTGTTCCCATTGAAAGCTGGAAGTGTAGACTTCATCTCACTGGCTATGTCAATGGCAGTCTTGTCATAGACTGCCTGGCGGAGAGCTGCAGAAAGCTTGGTGCATAGGAAATCAGCAAATGCTGTGATAGAGGTTGCTCCTTGGCAGGAAATCTGAAAACACTTGAAGAAATCTTCTCTTTTACTCTCCAGGTAGACAGTTGGATTATTTGCGTTTTTAAATGCTGTGTGCATGTCTTCAAACCTTTCTCTTGCCATTTTGCATAAAAATACTGATAAATCTATTATGTAATCATTATTAAATTTGTACTTTGGGTTATTAGCTGCAGAGTCCACCTCTTGTCTTATTTTATTCAGTATTTCATGAATGTAACTTGCACTGTAATCCAGTCTCTGCTGCTCTTTCCTATCGATCATTGCTTTGACCCCCTGTGTGATGCGACCTGTAACCTGCTCTATGGTGTCTCTATCAAACTTCTCTAAAGTCTTCTTGAATACATACAATGTTTTCTTTATGGTGATATGCTTCGAAAAATCAGTGGAAAACATATTCTTGCTAGAACAGGCCTTAATTTTTTCTGCTATGACAGACTTCGGTTCAAAACGCTCGAGCAGGATGTTTTCTATATCAACCCTGATGTTAGGCTCTGTAGCAGGAGGGGCATCAGAGGACACTTCACAGACCCATTTTCCCCACAGGAGGTTGAAGTTGTGTCTCAGTTCATTTTCACTCAATTCCTTGCCTTTTAATGACAGAGCCAACTCTTGGCTCTTTTTGAATAGCTCCTTTTCATATTCTGACTTTCTTTCATCCAGTTTGCTTTGGTTCTTCCTTAGTCTGATAAGGTCTTCAGATTTCCTCATAGTTTCCTCAATAAGTGACTTTTTAAGATCTGTCAGTTTAATTTCTATGTTTGCTTTCCATTGAATCAATATTTCAGCATCTGGGTCTTCACTGAAATACTTTTCGAGTTGATCCATGATGGCACCATATTTTTTTTTAACTCCTTCTTCAAGGCTTTCTCTGGTGATCTGGAGCATTTCTTTGTTCCTGATTTGATTGTTTAGTTGTATCTGCAGCTCTAGCATGTGACTTCTCAGCTGCCAGGTCCATTGGCTAAACATATTTTCTAACCTGCTGTATGCTGCAATCTCCAGCGTGTTCTTAAAGCTAAAAATAAAATTCTCATTTAACAAAGCCTTCCACAAATCACCGATTCGGCCTTTTAACCCAGAAAGCGTTAAAACACTGCCCTGAGATTCCTTTTTGGCAGCCATGAGAATCTTGCTCTTCAGTTCCTGCACATTTTGGCTGTAACTGGGATTCGGAGGTGCCATTGGTGGGTTTCCTTCCCAGAGGTGAGCAAAGTAATGAATGTGGGTGTTCACATCAAATCGGATAACATCATTAAAGCAGGTAACATCACAGAACTCTTGCTGGGCGGCAGTAACTGCCATTTCATCTAACTTTTGCTGGAGGCGTCTTTGTCCTTCCATATTTTTTCCTTTTGCACTTATTTCTCCAACATTTTGGTGCACAAACAAACAGCTTGGGGAGAGATTTACTTTCTTCATCCTCAGAAATGCCTGGACAGCGATCTGCAGGATATCTTGCATTTCTGAAGGATTCTCTCCAAAGATATTGATCACAGTCATGTTGCCAATACCAATGACGAAGGTGGCTAGCTCATTATCATGATTAAGGGACAACTTATTGGCTATCTCTATGGCCCGGAGCCCTTCCGTATCAATAACTAGTATGTAATCAAAGTTCAGATCCTGTTGGAGGTTCTCATCCACCTTAATCAGCTGCATGAATGCTCCCCTGGTGCATCTCCCTGC
>NW_020696714.1:141024-152117 GCF_002925995.2 Terrapene triunguis
GCAAACTTTGCCACCTCACTGTTTACCCCTTTCTCCAGATCATTTATTTATCATTTTATTATGAAGAAGGAAGAGAATGTCACAAGATTATTTTCTATAGTGTTTTGTTGTTGTTGTTGTTGTTTTTTGGCAAGAGTCCTTGAATTATATAATATTTTGGGACATTTCACAGAACTTCTCCTTGAGCCCTACAAAATTACTGTCTTTTTAAAAATAAAATATGACAATCTCTCCACATACACTTCACTTTAATTTTGATTGAAAAAGGTCCTTCCTAAAGCTATTCAAGTAATATTGTTTGCAAATATTCTTTTAGATCCTTTGGACAATGTGAATCTCTGATAGCCAATAGATTCTTACCCTGAAAGATGCACAACATTAAAAATACTATATCCATGGCTACATCATTCTTGTGTAAGTTTTTCCAATCAGTCGGGATTGCCCCCTTGCCTTCAAATTTTCCATCATGGATTTTTTCTAAGTCAGATCTGAAATGACTGACAAACCATTTCCAATAAGACAGTTGTGAGGTATCTGGTTTGATGTCCCAATTTGCATAGTCAGGTCCTACTTCTCGATAATTTTTACATTGAATTATTTTTCCATCAAGCACTATTTTGCAGTCACTTGCTACAAGGCTGGTACAAATGTCAGAGACTAGATGATTTGTTCCTTCCCACTGGATGCCAGCCAGAGCCTGAGGACGATGAAAACGAGTTCTGTGATCTCCATCATGACCAGAAATTGTGTCCATGCAAACAACCTTGCAAAAGGGACATTGCTTCAAACACCCACTGAGCTGCTCAAATAGGATTTCATGAGGCTTTGAGACAAACGGATCCAAATCAATCTCAGAGAATGTTTGTTTCAGCTGTTCTAAGGCAGGGATCAGTGACTCAGAAGTGTCCCACCAGAACCAGCATCGTTACAGAGGGGGTGAGCGCTCTGGCTGTTTGTGCGGGCTCTGGAGTGGGGCCAGAAATGAGGAGTTCAGAGTGCGGGAGGGGACTCTGGACTGGGGCAGGGGGTTGGAGTGCTGCGGGGGATGAGAGCTCTGGCTATGGGCTCTGGTCTGGGGCTGGAGATGAGGGGTGGTGCAGGAGGGGGCTCCAGGCTGGGACTGAGCGGTTTGGAGGGTAGGAGGGGGATCAGGGCTGGGGTAGGGGGTTGGGACACCGGGGGGGTGATGGCTCTGGCTGGGGGTGCAGGCTCTGTAGTGGGGCTGGGGATGAGGGGTTTGGAGTGCAGGAGGGTTCTCTGGGCTGGGATCGAGGGTTTCAGAGGGTGGGAGGGGGATCAGGGCTGGGGCAGGGGGTTGGGGCATGTGGGGGAGTCAGGGGTGCAGACTCTGCGTGGCGCTTACCTCAAGCAGCTCTCAGAAGCAGTGGCATGTCCCCCCTCCAGCTCCTAGGCGGAGACGCGGCAGGCCAATGAGAGTAGCGGGGGCAGCGCTTGGGGCAGGGTCAGTGTGCGGAGCACCCTGGCTGTCCCTATACGTAGGAGCTGGAGGGGGGACATGTCTCTGCTTCTGTGAGCCATCCGGAGTGGGGCAAGCCCCTGACCCTGCTTCCTGGCAAGAGCTTGAGGGCTGGATTAAAACATCTGGAGGGCTGGATGTGGCCCCCAGGCCGTAGTTTGCCCACCCCTGTGCCAGCTAGTTCTGATATGAGGGGCCCCCCACTGTTAGCATCCCTGACCGACAGCCTGCTCCTGAGCCCAGGTGTCCCCCTTTGCCCGACCAGATAATCTCTGAACTCTGATCTTCCCATTGTCCCTGCTGGTCAGCTGCTGAACCCAGGTCACTGCTCTCTATTACACAGCACACTGGGGTGATTTTAATAGTTTTCTTCTCTAATTTCCCTCAGGTCACCCATTACCAGCAAACCAACAGGAAAGTGGATAACTCTGTGCTAAGTGTTGCCTGATGTAGGGAAAGCCCCAGCACCCCAGAACCATTAGTGCAGTAGGAAAAACAACGGTGGGTAGAAAACAGATTGCAAAACACAGAGACAGATCAATCAGAACCCTCGGCACTGTTGAACCCCCCCCAGGCCTCTATCTGCATCTTTAAGCATCTCAATACCTTTGAAAATCTGTCCCCAGGAGCTTAGCAGTACTCAGAAAAGATCTGGGTGTTATTCTGGATGATGAGAACTTCCAGCGTTACACTAGCAGGGGTTTTAAAAACAAACGTTTGGAAGGGACAAGATCCCCCTATGTCAAGGCAGGAGCCAACCTCTAACTGCCTCACTGGGGATTAGGAAGAAATTTACACTAGAGATTATCCCATAATTAATTGCTCACTTCTTGCACCTTCCTCTGGAGCATCTACTGGCCACTGTCAGAGGCAGGATACTGGACAAGGTGGATCACTGTTCTCATCTAAATCCTGCCTGGGGAACCCACATCTTGCAGGGTGTCCACAATATGTGAGAATTCCTACGTTCCTAAAAGCCAACACTGTACCTTAGTTCGCCAATGTTTTCCAGCTCTCTGCTCTGCTCTGTACTTGCTCCGCTCTTTCCTCATTCGCAAACCGGTGACTCTGCAAGGCTCTTTATACAGCAAAGTTTCAGTTGCAGTTTTGGTAGCTTACCAGTAACTTCCCCTGATTTCTTGTAAATCAGTGTTTTTTAGAAAGGGTGAAAAATGTAATCTGTTGGCTAAGCAAAGTTCTGACCAGAGTGTCAGGTTAGTCATGTAACATCAGGCAAAGTGAGACCTGGCAGGGTCTGGGCCAGATACTTAGCAGGACTTTCCTGTTTAAAATTGAATGGAAAAAAGGTTGTAACTTAACATCACAGAAAGACGTATGCTTCATAATGCGTGCTAATAGTGAGAGCCTATTGAGCAGCTCTGTGAATATTTTGTCGCTCCTTGACTCTTTTCAGGCTGTCGTCTATGCATGGAACAGTCTCCTTATCCTTCTCTTCTCTCTCAACACTTTATCTCTGGGTAACCTTTTCTACAAACACAAATTCCACTACCATCTCCATGCTGGTGACTCACAGATCTACCTCCCTACTCCAGAGCGGTCTCCTTCCATCCAAACAAAATTTTGGTCTGGCCCTCTGACATCTTGTGATGTCTAGCCATCAGCTGAATCTCAACACAGCTAAAACAGAGCTCTTTCTTGTGACATTTGGTTCTTCTCGTGGTATGGCATTTTGAGAGTTTGTTTCAACATCCATTAGTCACTTACTGGCCTGTGTTACTTCCGTGTCCTGCTGATCAGGTCTCAGCAGAGTGTATTTCACGGTCATCCAAGTCCATGTTTATGTGTTGAGTTCATGAGTGAATGGATTGGTGGTTTCTTTGCAATACACCACTACCCCGATATAACACGACCCGATATAACACGAATTCGGATATAACACGGTAAAGCAGTGTTCCGGGGGGGCGGGGCTGCACACTGTGATGATGCTGCCCGTGGGAGCCAGCTGAGGTCACTCAATCAGGGTGAACTGCAAACAAAATGGGGCAGACAAACCCCAAAAGCTGGTGGTTATTCCAATACTTAGATTTACCAACCAGCCCCAAACAGCTTCTGTAGTACCTCACTGGTTACTCAGAAGTCCAAACAATACAGTTCCCTTAAAGTACCCAGCCTCAGGCCTCCGTCCAGACACACACGTCAGATACGATGATGATTACTGAAAATCTTATCTCATCATATAAAAGAAAAGGTTCTTCCAATCCCAAAGGATCAGCCACATACCCAGGTCCAATTATAACTTAGAACTTACCCAAAATACACGCTTAGAGACAATTCTTATTAACTAAGCTAAAATTTATGAAAAAAAGAAAAGAGAGAGAGTGTTGGTTAAAAGATCAATATACAGACTTGAATTCAATTCTTGAGGTTCAGATACATAGCAGAGATGAGCTTGTAGTTGCCAAAAGTCCCTTTAGAAATAGTCCATAGGTTATAGTCCAATGTCCATATTCAGCGTGACTCCAGTCAGTGACTGGGGATCTCAATCCTTATGGCTTAAGGTTTCCCCGTCTTGAAACCCAAAGCAGATCTGAGATGCAGATGGATCGTGTCCCAAGGTTTTTATACATTTCCGGCAGTCTTTTGGCCTGAGAAAACAATAGGCTCATCTTTCCTTCTTCTAAACATCATGGCAATTAGCACAGGGTAATTTATCCATTAAACAGTTCAGATACAGGTTACCACAACCTTCAAAGAGACATAGACAATAATACTATTTCCCTCAAGTATCATCATAAATGTTAATATTCCTTTTTGATCTTTGAATTAAAGCTATAGCAATAGACAAGACTTGTTTGCTTACATCACAAGACCTGAGCAAACACCTACCCTTCTATCTCTAACAATGCAGACTTGCATTTCAAAGCTCTATTCATTTATATATCTTCCTAATCAGTCTTTAAAGTTCGGCCATGTCAGGTCAGTCTATGAGTTAATTAACTCTTTCTGGCCCTGTCACCTTCCAATGAAATATTATATTACACTCATAATGTCACACACGCACACTCCGGTTGATCAAAGCAAGTTCGATATAACGCGGTTTCACCTATAACGCGGTAAGATTTTTTTGGCTCCCGAGGACAGCGTTATATCGAGGTAGAGGTTTATATGCCCATCTACTACTGCATTCTATGGATGAGGATTTATCTGTTCAACACATGTAGGTTGCTTCCAACTGCATGATTTGTGTTGAGGAAATCATTTGACCCTGACAGGGTTTCTGGGTTGTAGTTCTGGGGGGTCTTTAGCTTGTCGGTTGTAGTAGGCTTTGTCCTTTGCCTGTGTCCCTGTTCCCCATTCCCTATTCCTTGTTCCCATTTCCCCGCCAGCAAACATGATTCCAACTTCCTTTCCCCCCACTTTGTTTGACCCCAGTTTCTATAGTAATGTGCTCAGCTGGACTTAAGACCCTGAGGGGGAAAAGGACACTGCCAAACTTACTTGGGGGCGTGAGTCTTTCGCTCGTGGTCTGTGTTGTGAATCCTGTTTGTGGTGTTTCCCCAACATAATGCTGCATTGTTTCCCTCCTTTATTAAAAGAATTTTGCTACACTCAGACTCAGTGCTTGCGAGAGGGGAAGTATTGCCTCTTAAAGGCGCCCGGAGGGGTGGTATGTAATTGTCCCAGGTCACTGGGTGGGGGCTCAAGCCGGTTTTGCATTGCGTTATTGAAACAAAACCCCTAGATACTGAACCCGGCCCTTGTTGCTGCCAACTCAGACGGGCAGAAGGATTACACTTGGATGAGGATTTATTGGTTCAACACATGAAGGTTGCTTCCAACTGCATGATGTGCTCTGAGGAAATCATTTGACCCTGACAGGGTATCTGGGCTGTAGTTCTGGGTGGTGTTTAGCTTGTCGGTTGTAGTAGGCTTTGTCCTTTGCGCATCTCTCTTCCTTTCTTGTCTGTTACTCTTTCCACTGCTGCTGGCTGTAGGAATGCTTGGGCTACAGGCACCAAGACATTCAGGCATCTTGATGTCTAGTGTTGTACTGGGTTGCTATCAGGGCCTTTTGTGGCCGTGTTTCTCCATTCGGGAATAGTTTGCCATAGGCTTCTTTTGCTTTGTTCAGTCTTACCTGCTGATCCTGCTTTGCCATTAGACTGGCTGTGGTACAGTGATGACGTGGTGTGACTGATTTCCCACCCCTAGACAAATTGCACAAACTCACTGCAAGTAAGCTGGGTCTCTTGCCTGAAACTGCACAGGTTGGGATACCATACCGGCCGAAACGCTTCATTGCTTTGTCTGTGATGGTTGCTGCTGTAGCGTCTGATCATTCACGCTGTAGCAAAGAGAGAGAGCATGGGGGCCTGGTGCCCTGAGGCCTGAAGCAGAGGCTGTGAACCAAAGTGCAGCCATGTATTAAAATTCACTGTCCAATATATGACCTTGGCAAAGTATTCCTAGTGTTGCCAAAACACAGGCATCCCTAAGGTTGAGGGGCATTTTTAGCAACCAGCCAGGTGCACAAGCCACTGCCAATCACTGAGATGAACTATCCATTATTCTGCTCATTGCATTTAGAAGGCCTTTGTACCAGCCTTAGCACCACTAAGGCAAAGCCAGGAGGGAGGGGCGATCACAAGGAGTGGGCCTGACTGCGTCCTCCTTGATATGCTGGGGTAAGTGTCTGTGAAAAACAGGAAGTCTATCTGTATTTGACATCTGGTGTGTGTGTGTGGGCCTGCCACACACACACACCCCACACACCCTAGCCATGCTGACAGCAAAGGAAACTAGGCCTCAATCCCACTTCCTGGGATAGCTGCCTGGGGAGGGGAGTTCCAAAGAACTGCCCCTTTCCACCCCTAATGAAGAAGGGGGGGGGGCGCTTGACTCCGTTGCTTGTGCCCAGGACAGTGGGTAGGAGGCTGCTGAAGGGGACTGGGGCTCTCCCGTGAGTCACCAGTGCGGGTGTCCTGTTCTAGAGATGAGCATTTCTTGGAATAGCCTTGTGCCTTCTCCCGCTCCAGGAACAACCAGCTCTGGAGTATTCTGTCCCTGAAGCTGTGATCTGCAGGAAAGTGGGGTTTGCTGCCTGCTTGAATGGCAGGTAGGGTTGCCAGGTGTCTGGTTTTAGACCAGAACACCCGGTTGAAAAGGGACCCTGGTGGCTCTGGTCAGCACTGCTGACTGGCCCATTAAAAGTCTGGTCGGCAGTGCTGTGGGTCTAAGGCAGGCTAGTCCCTACCAGACCTGGCAAGGGGATGTGCCCCGGAAGCAGCTGCCAGGTCCAGCTCCTAGGCAAGGAGGTCACGGGGTTCCGCGCACTGCCCCCTTCCCGACCACCAGCTCCACACTCCCATTGGCTGGGGACCATGGCTAATGGGAGCTGGGGGGGGGCGATGCCTGCGAGCGAGAGCAGCGCACGGATCCCCGTGGCCCTTCCCAGCTCTGACGCCGCAGAGCGTTTACCCTGCGTCCCACTACCCGACTCTGATGCCGCAGAGCCTTGCCTGTGTCCCTGTTCCCCATTCCCTATTCCTTGTTCCCATTTCCCCACCAGCAAACATGATTCCAACTTCCTTTCCCCCACTTTCTGTTTGACCCCAGTTTCTATACTAATGTGCTCAGCTATACCTTAACCAATCATTTTACTGAAATTTAATGAACCAATCCTAATACATTGTAATAATTATTATACTTCTGTAACTAGCTAAGTGATAAAAATACATCTAAGTTCTTAAAGTACAGGCCTTTACAGGCAGGCCTGAATATCTATATTCTAACAATACAGCAAAGTTTCAGTTTCAGTTTTCGTAGCTGACCAATAACTTCCCCTGGTTTCTTGTAAATCACAGTGTTCTTAGAAAGGGTGAAAAATGTAATCTGCTGGATAAACAAAATTCTGACCCGAGTGTCAGGTCAACCATGTAAATACTAGGCAAAATGAGACCTGGCAGGGTCTGGGACAGATACTTAGCAGGACTTTCCTGTTTAAAATTGAATGGAAAAAAGGTTGTATCTTAACAGAAAGACGTATGTTTCATAATGCGTTCTAATAGTGAGAGCCTATTGAGCAGCTCTATAAATATTCTGTTGCTCCTTGACTCTTTTCAGGCTGTCGTCTATGCACGGAACAGCCTCCTTATCCCCGACTACCAAGCCTCATTTAAGTTCTCATTTAAATCCTGGTTGAGGACCCACATCCTCCAAGGTGCTCAGAATACGTGGCGCAGTAATATCTGCTAGCCTCTTCATTTTTTTAATATTAAAAACCAACAACAACTTAAATGACCCATTCTGACATACACGTGCCAAAGTGGGTTCGCATGGCTGTAACCTGTGACCTTCCTCACCCCAGCCTCTCCCTGCTGTTCATCACCCTCACGAGTGGTGTTGGCTTGAAATCCTGTCCTCCCTTGGTTTCTGTGAGTCTGTTCTCTCTTGGTTCTCCACCTACCTCTGTAATTACTCCTTCCGTTTGTCCTTTGGAAGAATGGCCTCATCCCACCCACCCCCTCCAACTTCCTGCTGGGGTTCCACAGAACTCTGTCTTTGGTCCCTTTCTCTTCTCTCTCCACACTTTATCTCTGAGTAACCTCCTCTGCAAACACGCATTCCACTACCATCTCCACACTGATGACTCTCAGATCTACCTCCCTACTCCAGAGCGGTCTCCTTCCATCCAAACTAGAATTTTGGCCTGTCTCTCTGACATCGCCTCATGATGTGTAGCCATCAGCTGAATCTCAACATGGCTAAAACAGAGCTCTTTCTTGTGACAAAAGGAGACTGCTTTGCATTTGGTTCTTCTTATGGTGTGGCATTTTGAGAGTCTGTTCCAACATCCATTAGTCACTTACTGGTCTGTGTTCCTTCCGTGTCCTGCTGATCAGGTCTCAGCAGAGTGTGTGTTTCACTGTCATCCAAGTCCATGTTTGTGTTGAGTTCATAATGAGTGAATGGACTGGCGTTTTCTTTGCAATATATGCCCATCTACTACTGCATTATATGTGTAAGCAGAGTCAGGATGAGTTCTACCCTTACATCTGGTGGTGAATTATGGAAAAGAACTTCAGGGGCTGATCTTGTTTGCATAGGCACACCCACTCGCCTGGCAGGAAACACAGCAACTGAAAGTGGTTACTTTGGCTGATGTGGGATCCCCAGTTTCTCTGTTATTGGGGCAGGAAGAATAAAGTGTTGTTACAAGGCCAGTGGAACTGTTGTATGACAGAGGGACTCACCATTAACTAAGTAGCACTTGCTAGACAAGGGGCATGGGTTCCAAAACCCAGTGAATTGAGAGAGGCTGGGAACAGGCATTTGTACCTGATGGCATGGGCCCCTTTTGAGGGTCTGAAACACCAACTGCACCTCTTCCTCTCTCCACTGTTAAATAGCAGAGCTAATTTTGATTCCATTAAGAGTCTAGTTACAGACTGCTATGCTGATTTCACTTTGGGCTGGGGCTCCCCTACTACAAGCTGAAATCAATAAAGAGCTGAAATCACTGAGTGCTGTGTTAACTAGTGGGGGAGCCTGAAGATTTATTGCTAAGCGGCTGGCAGAGCGGAGCAGTTTGTGGGACGGTTGGCGTGGCCGGAGCAGAGCGGCGCGGTGCTGTTGGCGGGACGGCTGGAGCGGCTTACGGGACGGCTGGTGGAGCAGAGCAGCTGGCGGAGCGGCTCACGGTGAAGGCTGCAGCAGAACCCCATGGAGAGGCAGGGCAGTTGTTGGCCTTGGACCATGTAAGCTGCCCCTTAACACCCCTGGGGGGGGGGCATTTCCACCCAGGCTGGGAGTAAAACTTTTGCTGCACCGACCAGGGACAGAGACTTTGGGTTGTTGGACTTTTGGGAGACTTTTGGGGTGTTGGACTTTTGGGACGTTGGGTGATTTTTGGGGGTTGCTGGACTTAAGACCCTGAGGGGAAAAGGACACTGCCAAACTTACTTGGGGGCGTGAATATTTCGCTCATGGTCTGTGTTGTGAATCCTGTTTGTGGTGTTTCCCCAACATAATGCCGCATAATCCCTCCTTTATTAAAAGAATTTTGCTACACTCAGACTCCGTGCTTGCGAGAGGGGAAGTATTGCCTCTTAAAGGCGCCCGGAGGGGTGGTATGTAATTGTCCCAGGTCACTGGGTGGGGGCTCGAGCCGGTTTTGCATTGTGTTATTGAAACAAAACCCCTAGATACTGAACCCGGCCCTTGTTGCTGCCAACTCAGACGGGCAGAAGGATTACACTTGGATGCGGATTTATTGGTTCAACACGTAGGTTGCTTCCAACTGCATGATGTGCTCTGAGGAAATCATTTGACCCTGACAGGGTATCTGGGCTGTAGTTCTGAGTGGTGTTTAGCTTGTCAGTTGTAGTAGGCTTTGTCCTTTGCGCATCTCTCTTCCTTTTTTGTCTGTTACTCTTTCCACTGCTGCTGGCTGTAGGAATGCTTGGCCTACATGCAGGCATCTTGATGTCAAGAGTTGTACTGGGTTGCTACCAAGGCCTTTTGTGGCCGTGTTTCTCCATTCAGGAATAGTTTGCCATAGGCTTCCTTTGCTTTGTTCAGCCTCCTTTAATAGTCTTACCTGCTGATCCTGCTTTGCCATTAGACTGGCTGTGGTACAGTGATGACGTGGTGTGACTGATTTCCCACCCCTAGACAAATTGCACAAACTGACTGCAAGTAAGCTGGGTCTCTTGCCTGAAACTGCACAGGTTGGGATACCATGCCGGCCGAAACGCTTCATTGCTTTGTCTGTGGTGGTTGCTGCTGTAGCATCTGATCATTCACGCTGTAGCAAAGAGAGAGAGAGAGCATGGGGGCCTGGTGCCCTGAGGCCTGAAGCAGGCTGTGAACCAAAGTGCGGCCATGTATTAAAGCGGATGTTTACAAGTTCATTGTGCAATATATGACCATGGCAAAATATTGCTAATGTTGCTGTAACACAGGCACCCCTAAGGTTGAGGGGCATTTTTAGCAACCAGCCAGGTGCTCAAGCCACTGCCAATCATTGGGATAAACTATCCATTATTCTGCTCATTGCATTTAGAAGGCTTTGTACCAGCCTTAGCATAACTAAGGCAAAGCCGGGAGGAAGGGGCAATCATGAGGAGTGGGCCTCAGTGCATCCTCCTTGATATGCTGGGGTAAGCGTCTGTGAAAAACAGGAAGTCTGTCTGTATTTGACTTCTGGTTTGTATGTGAGCCTGCCAGCCCCCCACCCTAGCCATGCTGACAGCTAAGGAAACTAGGCCTCAATCCCACTTCCTGGGATAGCTGCCTGGGGAGGGAAGTTCCAAAGAACTGCCCCTTTCCACCCCTAATGAAGAAGGGGGGGGCCGCTTGACTCCGTTGCTTGTGCCCAGGACAGTGGGTAGGAGGTTGCTGAAGGGGACTGGGGCTCTCCCGTGAGTCACCAGTGCAGGTGTCCTGTTCTAGAGATGAATCATAGAATCATAGAATATCAGGGTTGGAAGGGACCTCAAGAGGTCATCTAGTCCAACCCCCTGCTCAAAGCAGGACCAATTCCCAACTAAATCATCCCAGCCAGGGCTTTGTCAAGCCGGGCCTTAAAAACCTCCAAGGAAGGAGACTCCACCACCTCCCTAGGTAACGCATTCCAGTGCTTCACCACCCTCCT
>NW_020696715.1:0-1760 GCF_002925995.2 Terrapene triunguis
CGGACTGAGGGGGTCCTGTTATCTGTACCTGCAAGACCTGTCTTGGACGGGGTTCCTGTCGTCTAAATAAACCTTCTGTTTTACTGGCTGGCTGAGAGTCATGGTGAATTGCAGGAAGCTGGGGGTGCAGGGCCTTGTCTCCCCCACATGCCATGACAAGGGGGCATGGTTATGTGGACATCAGTGTATGCCCAGGGAAGCTGGCATGCGGCCCGGGGCTGGTGGGCGTGTGGGGTCTTTTACAGGTACATGTGGTAACTAAACCATCCCTGGCAGGGGCAGGTGGCTATAGACAGGTATGGGTGGTTTGGTTAGTTTTCCAGCGATCCCACTTTTAGCACCAGTTCACACTAGCTAAATCCCACGACTGACACCAGTTTTCCCCTCTCTATATCACACCGCTAGCATCATGTTGCTCCCAGTGACTCGACTTATTACCTCAGTCCCTGACATGGTCTAGGCGTATCCCACTTCCCCCACCATGTCGTCACCAGCCGCCCCACCGCTCACCCCCATGGCTCTAGCTATTATTATTCCTAGCTATACAAGCACTTGTTTAAATAGAAGAGATATTTAGAAGCATTTCCAGCCCGTCTGCTCCCGCTCTAGGGTTAGACATTGGAGTAGATCTGCTCAGACAGCAAATGCGGCTGCGAAGTGCCAACGTTCCCATAATGTCCGGCTCCTCCTGCTGCTAAATTCTCATAGTCTTCCACTTGCTCCATGGCCTCGTAGTCGTCAATGCCCAGCTCCTGAGGATGCAAAGAGGAAGGATTGACTCACACAGAGGTCGCTGAGATGCAGCCACCGCTGGGGCGGGGCAGCTGGGGAACAGCTGCACACAACGCTGTATAGGGACGGCTCGCCCAGTGCCGAGATGCAGCCGGGGGCAGGAAACAAAGACTAATGTATCTATGGCGACAGAATGGATTTTAGGGAGGCAAATGTAATTAACTATCTGGGAATCCGGCCAGGACGCCGGGGTCCACATCCTGCCCCCCTCGGTCTGACAAACAGCGGAGACGTCTGGTTACTCGGCACTCGGGTGCTCTGACCAGTGCCTCAGTGCTAATAACTGCAGCACAGCGCCCCCTAGTGCCGCCCTGGGGCACCGGGGCCAACCCTGACTGCCAGGGGAGAGCCTCCACCCTGCTGGTCTCCCATCTAGGGAACAACCAGGCCCCTCCCAGCTTAGCCCAGGACAACGGCCGGGGGAGCTTGTGGCCCTGGCCTTTCCCACCTCTCCCCCCGCCTTTGCCTTGCTGTATAGGTTGAACTCCTCGTCCTTCTTCGCCTTGCTCGCCTTCCCCCCCTTGAGGGACGGCCTCTGCTCCCCGTTGCCTTCGTTGTCATAGATTGAGGGACCCTCTTCTTCGTCTATCCTGCAGGAGAGAACAGGCTTTAGCTCGGTTCCCGCAGCCCTGGAGCTGCCGACGAGCCCACCCTGCAGCAGCCCGTCCCAGGGGTTAACACAACTAAACCCAGTGGCAGGGAGTCCCGTGGGTTAAGCCTTCTAATATTTAGTGACTGGCATTCCTCTGGGTTAACGCTGATACTATCTAGTGGCAGGGAGTTCCACAGGTTAACTCTGCAACTCTCCAGTGGCAAGGGAGCCCTGTGGGTTAACCGTGCTAATCCCCAGTGACAGGGAGTCCCACGGGCTAACCCTGCAAATATCCAGTTGCAGGGAGTTCCACAGGTTAACCCTGCAAATATCCAGTGGCAAGGAAGCCCTGTGGGTTAACCGTGCTAATCCCCAG
>NW_020696716.1:0-1930 GCF_002925995.2 Terrapene triunguis
CAGCCCCAGCCCCGTTACCTTGTTCAGCTCTCTCTGGTACTCGGGCATCTTCCTCAGGATCTGCGACAGGTCTTTGGCTTCAGCACCATGCAGTGGGGCTTTGGCTTTCTGTCCTGGCCCCCCAAGTCTAATGCTGGCCATGCTTTGTGGACCCCTAAAACCTCCTTGCGGCCCCCCTCAGGGGGCCCCAGACCCCTGCTTGAGAACCACTGTTGTAGATGTCTTATGTGTACAAACTGTAGATGTACTGTTCTTTTTCCTTCATTGGGGGAAATCAGACTCTTGAAAAGGGTACAGTAGTCTGGAAAGGTTGAGTCCCACTGCTCTACAGTGCTTCTTGCACCTTCTTCTGAAATATCTGGTACTGGCCACTGCCTCTCTATTCTGTGGTAAACTTTTAGGAAAACAAGCAGCGAATGTTGCATGCTTCCAGTGACTGACACAATCTTTTTCTGAGTTCAGTAGCTTCCAAAAAGAATTTAAATTCCCAAGTTCAACCAAGGGAAAATAGTGCACACAAGCTCATGTGCTTTTTATTTCAAAGAGGGGGGGATCCCTAAACCCATGTTCTTGGTCAATCAAGAGCAACAATACACTATGCTCTGAGCTGTAGTGCCGCTCTTCTCTCTCCCACCTGCTTCTCTGATCTCCAGTGGCATTGCAGCCATTCGTTAGTGGTAAGTTTGGAACCACTGTCTGAATTCTAGGGCTAAAGCTTGCTGCTCAAGCTTCACTCCTCCACTGCAAAAGAAATCGAACTTTCTTTCTTCTGTTGCATATTAGCTCCTTGGGAATGTTCCACCTTTCTTTGTTATGACCATTGGTGTTTACGTTTATATTCACTGGTTTGTATACCGTTTGTTTGCAAATTACCAAGCATATTTCTAGGTGGTATATAAATGTAATTAACGGTATGATATCGTAGTGTAACTGTCTCTACATTGCAGGTCAACAAGTGGCCCTGGAAGCTCAAGCAGTGCCTCTGGCAGTAACCGTCACCTTGAGCAGACACAACACCACGTAGATGAGGTATGGTTCTTGTATAGAGCAGCTTTACCATTCCTTTGTCCTTGGGAAACCTGACAGAGGGAAGACACATGGAAGTGCTGTGTGGGCAAAGAGTAAATTTGTCTGCTTCAGTGTATGAACCAAAAGCTAGAATGTCTTCATTGTTTGTCCCTCTTGTGATCTGAACTATCATCTTGAGACTCGTTGCAGGAAACCTGTGATACTTCCCAGGTGTTGACCTGATCTTGCAAAGATGACTATCTTGTGAGCCAATGTGTTAACTGCATGACTCCAGTTGGTTTCTGACAGAGAATGAGCTTTGCTATGTGGAAATCCACAATTGCCAGGGGTTTCTAGTTCTACATCAAAACTATGGCAAACTTCCTGCATGAGCCAAAAGCCATCCTTGGCTGAGCGCCTCATTTCTTTCTGGCTGGATAGGGTAGCACATCACTTCCTTTTCAGAAATCATAGGTGCTTTGTGTGTCAAAAGAAACATTGTACAGTAACTCCTCGCTTAATGTTGTAGTTATGTTCCTGAAAAATGCTACTTTATGCGAAACGATGTTAAGTGAATCCAGTTTCCCCATAAGAATTAATGTAAAAGGACGGGGGAGTTAGGTCCCAGAGAAATTTTATATATATATGTGTATATATATATACACACACACACATACACACAGTATAAGTTTTAAACAATTTAATACTGTACGCAGCAATGATGATTGTGAAGCTTGGTTGAGGTGGTGGAGTCAGAGGGTGGGATATTTCCCAGGGAATGCCTTACTGTTAAATGATGAACTAGCATTCTCCTGAGCCCTCAAGGATTAACACATTGTTGTTAATGTAGCCTCACACTCTACAAAGCAGCACAGATGCTGGGAGGAGACACAGCATGGCAGAGAGAGACTGTGTCTCTGTG
>NW_020696717.1:0-2657 GCF_002925995.2 Terrapene triunguis
TTTTGGGTCAGATCTAAGTTATCATTTGACCTGGGTCTGGGGCTTGGTCCTTTGGGATCGAGGGAACCTTATTTCTTTTACTGGGGGATTGGTTTTCATAACCATTCGTCCCCATAATGATGCCCCTGGTGGTGATACAGGGAAGCTGGAGTGTCTGAGGGAATTGCTTGTGTGACTTGTGGGTAGCCAGTGGGGTGAGACCAAAGTCCTCTCTGTCGGGCTGGTTTGGTTTGCCTGGGTGTGCCAAGGACCCCCAGCCTGGGGCTGGGACTGCCCTGCTCGGAGCAATCTGTCCTGAATTGGCGCTCTCCGTTGGGTCCCACCAAAGCCAGCATTGATACAGGGGGAACCCCTGGGCCCCGGGGGTGGGGTGGGGTGTAGCCAGGAGCCCCTGGGGATGGGGCAGTGGAGGGGCACCCCCGGGGGCAGGGAAGTCACTGGGGACAGGGGAGTCACTGGGGGCAGGGGCACCCCCAGGGGCAGGGAAGTCACTGGGGGCAGGGGAACCCCCCGGGGGGGGCACCTACCCAGGCACTCGGTGCCGGCTGGACTGGCGCGGTAGCCCCGAGGGCAGGTACAGCGGTAGCTCCCGGCCGTGTTCTCGCAGAGGCCCTGGGCGCACGGGCGGGGGATCTGGGCGCACTCGTCGATGTCTGCAGGGCACAGGGGGGCTGTGAACCCCCAGTCACCCCCACCCCCCCATCCTCCCGCCCGGCCCTCCCCCATGGCACCACCCCACCCAGCCCCGTCTGCCCCCAGGGCACAGCTGCCCCCCAAGTGGCATCACCCAGCCCCCCCCAACCTATATCATTGCCCAGCCCCCCATCTGCCCCCCATGGACCCCCTGCCAGGCGCTCTGTTACCGGTGCAGCTGGTGCCAGGGGGGTTGGGCCGGTATCCGGCGGGGCAGACGCAGCGGTAGGAGCCGGGCGTGTTCTCACAACGGCCCTGGGTGCACGGGCGGGGGCTCTGGGCGCACTCGTCGATGTCTGCAGGGCACAGGGGGGAGGAAAGAGCAGCGTCAGTGTGTGTGGGGGGGGTCAGGGACTCACTCCCCCCGCCCCAAGGACCTAGGGGTGACAAAGGGGGAATTTTTTGTAATACTTTTATAAAGTCTGTGAGTGCCTCAGTTTCCCCCCTCTGCAGCCTTGTTCCCTAGAGGGGGAAGGTCTGTGCTCTGGCCGCCCCCGTTTCCATGGAGCAGGAGAAGACAATGGCAGATCCAGCCACTGGGAAGCTGGAGACCAACAAGCCGGAGGGTCCGGCCACCCGCCTCTCCCCCCGGCTGGAGTCCGAAGGCCGGGAGACGGGGGGGGGGGGGGCAGAGGAGTTGGGCTCCCCTCGGCCTGAGGAGGGAGAGCAGACAGAGCGGACGGACAGACAGGCCTGGACAAAAGGCTTCGCTCTGGGATGGCTGAGCTCCGGCTGCCCGGAACGGCCGAGACCCTACGGGCTGCCCACGTCGGGCACCAGCCAGTGACTACGCCGGGCACAGGTCCCTGCGGAGCCCAGAGCAGGACTCCGGCCCCCCCCCCGCTCCCGCTGCCCCAGGGCCCCCCCCCGCCCGCCGCCCTGGGCCCCCCCCCCCCGCCCCCCTGGGCCCCCCCCCGCACCCGCTGTCCTGGGGCCACCTGCTGTCCTGGGGCCCCCCGCTGCCCTAGGACCCCCCCGTGCCCGCTGCCCTGGGGCCCCTGCGCCGGTCTCTCACCTCGGCACTCGGTGCCCGGGGGGGCCGCGCGGTAGCCGGGGCCGCAGACGCAGCGGTAGCTCCCCACAGTGTTCTCACAGCGCCCGTTGGCGCAGGGGCGCGGGCTCTGCCGGCACTCGTCCATGTCTGGCGCAGACAGACAGACAGACAGAGACGGTTCCCTGAGCCACGGGAGGACACGGGGGGCCTCCCCTCGGTGGCCCAGAAAGTGAGGGGGCCAGGCCGAGACCCCCCTCCCCCCGCCCCCCCAGCGCCCCCCTCACCGATGCAGTGGGTGCCCTGGGTGCTGAGCCAGAAGCCGGGGTGACAGAGGCAGGTGTAGCCGCCCTGGCGAGGGCCGCAGCGCCCCGGGCCGCAGATCTCGGGGTTCCGCTCGCACACGCTGCTGGGCTCTGCCGATAATGGGGGTGATTGGTGGGTGATTGGGGTCTGCCCCCTGACCCCCCCAACAGCCGCCCCCCACTCCTCCAAACCCCTCACAGGGGTCCCCCACCCCTCAGCCCCACTCCTCACCCCTCAGCACCCCCACCCCTCAGAGCCCCCACCCTCAGCATCCCCACCCCACCCCTCAGCATCCTTATCCCTGCACCCCCACCTTCAGTGTCCCTACCCCTGCCCCACCCCTCACCCCTCAGTGCCCCCACCCGAGCGTCTCCACCCTCCAGCCTGCCCCACCCTTTTACTACCCTTCCCAATCCCTACCTGAGGTTGGCCCCTCCCGGGCAGCTTTGGGGATAGGTGGCAGGGTTGGGGGGGGCTGGGCAGGGCGCTGCCCCCCCGGTGCTGTGGGCTGGGCACTCCAGCGGGCTGCAGGGGGACAAGGAGGGGGGTGAGGACGGGGTGGTGGGGGGAGGGGAGGAGAGGGTGAGACCAAGGGACACCCGGGCACCTTCACCTCCCCTGCCCTGGGGTGGGGGCCTCAGGCTCCGTGGCCCATCCAGACCCTCTG
>NW_020696717.1:2757-3248 GCF_002925995.2 Terrapene triunguis
GGGGGGACATGGATGGGGGTGCTGTGGGTGGGGCTTGGTGGGGAACAGGGACAGGTAGGGGAGGGGCGCAGCAGGGGACGGAGACAGATGGGGTAGGGGGACGGGCGGGGGAGGGGTGTGGCGGGGGAGGGGCACGGGCAGGGGAGGGGGACAGATGGGGGAGGGGGACGGGCGGGGGAGGGGCGCGGCAGGGGAGGGGCACGGCAGGGGGGGGGGACGGGCGGGGGAGGGCGCACAGGGGGGGGCCAGGGCGGGTGGGGCAGCCGTCCGCCCCCCCTGCTGGTGGCTGACGGGCACGCGGGGCAGGTCGGAGCCCAGGAAACGAGTGTTGTAGCGCAGGTCGGAGGCGGAGAAGTGGTAGCCGGGACCCGCTGGGCAGATCTCCTTGAAGCCATCTGCACGGGGAGCGGCAGTGTCAGGAGCCCAGAGCCCCCAGCTGTGCGGGAACCCAGGCGTCCTGGCTCCCCACCCCTCACCACTAGCCCCCACTG
>NW_020696718.1:0-429 GCF_002925995.2 Terrapene triunguis
AATGAGACGATGGTCCTGGGAGAAAGATGGCTATTTTATTTTTTGGACAATGGCCTTGACCCAATCATTTTCCACAGGGCAAAATAGATATCCTCATTTGTCATGCTATAAATGATTGGATTCTTCATGGGAGGCACCACGGAATAAAAAAAACAGCCACAATGAGATTCAGACCCGAGATAGAACTGGAGGTGTGTTTTATATAGGCAAAAATAGCAGTGCAAACAAATACGGAGACCACAATGATGTGAGGGAGGAAAGTGGAGAAGGCTTTATCCTGGCCCTCCTCAGAGGGGATTGTCACCACTGTTTTGAAGATCAGAACATATGACACAATTATATGACACTGCAAAACTGGTACAGTGGGGTGGACAGTTTTTACTTTGTCTTTATTCAGCCAAAGTTCAGAGTGGAGGAAATTCTGATCTC
>NW_020696718.1:439-1314 GCF_002925995.2 Terrapene triunguis
TAGCCAGTGATTCCCAATTTTGTTTTTGTACATTTGATTTTTCCTTGATAAGAGAAGAAATTTGCACTTGTCTTTATAGAATTTCTCTTGTTGATTTTAGACCAATTCTCCAATTTGTCAAGGTCATTTTGAATTCTTATCGTGACCTCCAAAGTCTTTGTAACCCCTCCCAGTTTGGTATCATCTGCAATATTTATAAGCATATTCTCTCCTCTGTTATCCAAGTTGTTAATAAAAATATTGAATAATGGCCTTAAAAATGTCCTCAGAAAATGTTTGCAGGTTTTGATCGTAAAACTATGGGTGGAGATTTTCACCTAGGGGACTGGGATTCCTAATTCCCATAAAAACTAATTGGAATTTTAGTGGCCAAATATTTATAGATAACTTTGAAAGTCCCATCACTGGTCATGTTGGCCCCACCATGAACACAAAATAGCCTACATCGCCAGGAGAGAGATGGAGATGTGTTACTCTGAGGTGTTGCCTAATTCAGCTAAAATCTCCCAGAATTAATTTTAATAGATCTGGTCAATAAATGGGGCAGAGGATCAGAATCCTGTTACTCCCTTCAAACTATTCAAACTTTCTTTAAATAATTCATAGAAATTTAGATTTTTTTAAAAAATATATATCATTTTGTGGGGTTTTTAGAGAAACTTTGTTCCCATTTTTGGTGGGGTTCAAATTAGATTAATAGATTCCAAGGCCAGAAGGGACCATAGTGACAGAGTAGACTGACCTCTTGTATAACCCAGCCCAGAGAGCATCCCCAAAACTATACCTAGAGTGGATCCTTTAGAAAAACATTCTTTCTTGATTTGAAAGTTGTCAGTGATGGAATCTTCAAAGTAAGTAATCAATAATAAACTAAG
>NW_020696719.1:0-6083 GCF_002925995.2 Terrapene triunguis
CGGATGCAGGGGGAGCCTCCGACATATTCATGGCGGCCCCTGCGGGGCCCCCGGGGCCTGGGGCAAATTGCACCACTTGCCCCCCCCCGGGCAGCCCTGAGACATTCTCTCGCCTAGACCTAGACCAGTTTCAACAGATTTAAAATTTTTATTAAGATGTTAAAAAAAAAAAAGGGAACAGAGTTTGAGCATAGAAGTTTCTGGTTATCAGGGAATACTGTACAGATTATCGATGGTGCAAAGTTTGGTTTAAAATCAGGTGGCCTAAGGAATACATAATCTGCAATATCCCCGATTGGCGGTAAAAGGGTGATGGGTCAAAGTACAGGCATTGAGATATGAGGGTATGAAGTTCATATAGTGGCTATGTACGGGTGTGGAGTATAATGAGTAGATATAATGATGAGGATGGATTGACCCTCATTTGGTGAGATTTAATGTTCAGGGAGTTTATGGTTCCAGTAATTCTCTACAGATTTGTCACCAAGATCAAGGACTGCAGTGAAAAGACAGCAAGGCCTGTGTGCTGGACTTGTGTGTAGAAGCTGATTCACAAATATTCAGTGTAGTGTATTATATGGTGTCATCTTATATCCTTCCCAAGGGCAAAAAATCTTCTGAAACAATGAAGGCTTGGGCTCATAACCAGTGGCTGCAGAACTTTTGGATGCGCAAGTCCACATTTCTGCATCTGTGTGCAAAACTCACCAAAATAAAAGCTGCACTGACAATGGAAAAGAAAAAAAAATTGCACTATGGGGATCTGCAACAACCGATTCTTATTGGTCAATCAGTGGTCTCTCTCCTAAACCAAGGTGGACTGGATTTCTTTAATGTAAGTAGTCACAACATATTGTTAAAGCTCATTTTATGCTCAATGCTGTGTTAAGATCTCTGCAGTCACAGATAATAATGGTCTTCTTGGGGAATCAGGGCACAGTATCCAGTCTGCAAGACACACACACACACACACACCGCTTGAACAAAAAATGATCTTTGAAAAAAACTTGCATACAGTATTAAATGGAGGTGTGAGACACCCCTATATCCCTGCTGACAAGTTTCTGGCAACTCCCTTACCCTCATCCACACCCAGCTCATCAGTTAGACCAATTCTAGTAGTGAAACTTGCATTGATATCCAAAATACTGAAGCGGACGAATTTCATTGTCAGCACCCTGAAGTAACACCAGCCATAGGTAAGAGTGACCAGCTCCTATTGTCTATCCTAAAGAAATTCCTTGAGTCATTAGTTTACCCATAAACAAATCTAGTCTCCTCCCTTCAAGCAATTTTCTCTACAAAACCATATACTGACTCTCCAGTAACATTTCTGATGCATGTGTGACGAAGTGGGGGGTTTCTTGTTTTCTGTGGAGTTTCAATGGTTTGCATGTGAAGGGGGTGGGACTCAGTTTCCCTGGGTGTTACTGGTTTAACAAGGTGAGGGGAGAGGGAGTGTGTTTTGCAGAGGACCGGAGAGAGGACTTGGGGACCCAGCCGATGGCCTGGAGAATGGATACCCCGGCGACCTGGTGACCCAGAGGCCCAGCTGAGGAGACGCAGCCGGTTCTGGCCAGTGGGAGGACAATGGGCTGCAGAGTGAGGACCCAGTGACCTAACCAGCCAGTTCTGGCCAGTGGGAGGACAATGGGCTGCAGAGTGAGGACCCAGTGACCTAACCAGCCGGTTCCAGCCAGAGCACAGAAGCAGGAGAGGAGGCCCTGGTTTACGACCCTCTTTACCTGGAGTGAAGACAATGGACAGAGGCGGGGACAGCTGGGAGCAGGGGGGCTCTGGGCTGGAGAGGGGGAGCAAGCAGAGCCCACCTGGATGCAGAGAGACTGGGGTGTGCTGGGCTGAGGGAGGTGCAGCTCCAGGAGGTAGAGGGGCCTGACCCCGAGAGAGAGTGGACCCCCGAGAAGGGCTGTCTCACTGAAAGGGGCACCCCACACAGACCGCACGGGGCCAAGAGTGGGCACGATCTGTGAGTCCGTGACAGCATGCATAGACCCAAATTCTGCCTGAGTTCCACTGGGGTTTCATCTACTCCAAGACTCTGAGCTACGATCATCAGCTGGGAAGCCTCACGGGTTCAAGCTTCCTGGAGTGGGTGAGATCCCTCAATTTCCCTCTCTGTTTCCTTTTCTACCTCAGGTATTAACCTTTAATAATGTCACTTATTTTTGTTTAGGCTCTCCTTTGAGTAGTTATCACTATTAGTCCATAAATAACTTACTCTTCTGTTTGTATCTTCCACATTTATTCTGCAGCAATGCTTCTTTTTCCTAAGCTACAGAACCCTGTAGCGCCCAAAAATACTCTGGGGTTTGCGCATCAAGTGGGTTACTACCAGTACAATTGTGATGTAAGAGTGGGGATAGGGACATGCTAAATCTGGGACAAATAAGGGTGTCAGCTTGAAAGTGCTGTTTGACTCATTCAATTGGGCACAATAGCAGTACATTGATAGAATTACACAACCACCCCCCCTCCAGAAGAGTAACCCTAATAAATGAGAGTACTCCAAAGTATTGTGCAAAGCTGGTCACAAATTGTTGAACAAATGCAGGCAGCATGTGACCATAATCACATGTTAATTGTTGATTAGTTGCTGTGGAGTAGGGAAACTGAGGCACAGACCTGAGCAAGCTTTCTTTTTCAGACCAAGCTCCTTTAGCAAGGTCTATCTCTCTCTCACAGAATATTTGTTAACCTTCTACTAAGAATCTTGCTTAGAATACCTGTAGCACTGTGCACAAAGGAGTTAAGAGTTGTGCCTTAAAAATAAAGGTTTTACAGCAATACTGTTAGTAGTGAAAGAGGGGTGCTTTACAACAGCTTTATACACAAGCAGTACATTATTAGAATTATCAGGGGGAAAAAACCCAAACAAGTAGCCCCAATAACTGAGCATACCCCAAGTAATGGTCAAATCTGGTAAAAGTACACAAATACTAATGGTCTTCCTGGCTAACTGCATGTTTAATCAAGAATCTTTAAAATAACTGTATAGTCATTTCTTAAATGGTTTGCATGCCTTTAATCATGGTGATTTATGTATTTATTGCTCCCCATTTCTCTATTGTTTATCTGTGTGGTCTGTGTCTGGTTTTTTGATTTTCTTTGGCTGATGTATAAGTAATTTTGCCGGTGAAAAACAATTCAGGTGGTGGGATCTAATTTGTTAGATAATGGACTAACATTATTTTAGGATTCATTAGTTAAATTACAGTAAAATGATTGATTAAAGGCATAGCTGAGAATGAGGTGATACTGATATGTGTATGTTATATGTAAGCGGGGGAATGGTCCCGCTATTGTGGGGAACTTTCCTGGCTTCTGCACTACCCCGGTGAAGTGGGCTAGCGAAAGGATCTGAGTCCTCGCTCCCACTTCCTTTACCCAGAGGCCTCCCTGCCCTTGAGGACTCCCCTTCCACTCTCCTGTCTGGCACAGTCCTCGTAAACCCCGACAAGGCTGGGCCCAGGATTCCTGGGGGGCTTGACCACCAACCCTGCTGTGGTCACCTAGGACAGGGGCTAGGGTGTCCCCACTCCGGGGTAGTCTCTCTGCACTGGGCACCTCCCTGACCCACTGATTATTCCATACAATTTAAAGCAAATACAAGTTGTTTAATTAACAATTAATCTAAAGAAAAGAAGAAGGAAAAATGGGAAAGGTTAAAGGAAAACACATCACACAGCTCTGTGGCAGGGAACATCACAAACAGTGTCTCTGGACATCAGGGCACTTCGCAGTCTGTTCCTTGCAGGTCCCAGATTTCCTTCTCAGGTCTTGGCTGTGCTGCAGGGATGCTGCGGGTTGGACACTTGCAATGGTGGTGGCCACACACCTCCGTGCTTCGAGTGGTGGGACCCTTCTTCCCAGCGTTGCCCCCGTCAGGTTAAGGTCCCCCTCCCGGTCTGGCCTGCAAGGGCCCTTGGCTGGGGGTGTCTTTCTGTGCTGGGCACTTTGACCAAGGTCCCCCCTTGGCTGGCCCCACTTGCTCACCACACCTGGCTCTGTGGCTGAGGCTCTGCTCCCAGCACAGGATCTGCTCTCCCTGGGCTGCGTCCCTGGCTCAGTGGCTGTGGATCTGGCCCCTCTGGATCTGGCCCGGTTCTGCTCTCCAGCTCAGCTTGGGCCCCTCCTTTCTCCTTAGCTCGGCCCCACTCAGTCTGACCCAGGCCATTCCAGCTCACCGGGAGGACAGGACCCCCCTGGCCTCCTGTCATGTCAATCAGGCTGACCTGGAGCATTGGCCTCTCATTGTTCCTGGGGACTGTCAGTCTCAGGCTCCTGATTTCCCATCAACCATTCCCCTTTCAGTGCTGGGAGCTAGCCAACCAAAACACCCCCACTGAATGTTAGTAAGGGAGCAAGAGTCCCCTTATATATAGGTGTTTCTCTATTTCAGATTCTTCAGAGTTTCAGAAAACTATTTTCTCCCAAAAACTTGCACCAACTAAAAACTTAACTCAACAACACACATAATGGAAAGTAAGTAGAATGTTTCCATGGGTTCCCATGGGGGGAGGGATAGCTCAGTGGTTTGAGCATTGGTCTGCTAAACCCAGGGTTGTGAGCCCAATCCTTAAGGGGGCCATTTAGGGATCAGAGGGGGAAAAAAAAGGCGGGGGCAGGGGGGGGCTAAAGGGGGCAGCGACATTAAAGCATAAAGCACTACCACAGCGGAAGTGTAACGTCAGCCGTGTAAGGGCCGGTACAAGTGGCTGGGTCTTACTGGTATGCTGAACCGACCCACTTTCACCTCTGGTAATTATGATGTTTATTCTAAATATCAGTGTTGTTAGTTTGCAGAAGCGTATTTGGAGCACAAAGACATCAGTATGGTAGAAACAACACAAGAGGCTAAAATTGCGTTTAGAAGACATATAGCAATTCTTCTAATGAAGGAGTCAGGTAATTACTTTCTACCATGTACTGTTATCTCATTAGGCACATGTGAAGATAACATGAAGAGTGGAATTATGTCACAAAGCAGACAGTTATCTTAATACCCCTAAAGTGGGATATCTCACAGGTTTGGTTCTGTAATGGTGACTATGAACTAATAATATCCTTAAGTACACAAAAATTTGAATCAGGTGAATGATGATTGCTATTGATCGGCCAGCTAAATGAAATTGGCATTTTTAGATACAGGGGCAGTAAACTAAAAATTTGAGAAAATATGAGTCACAAAAAAGGAAAAGATACGTTCAAACCATGGACTGGATTAAAATATTGACATTAATTAATAAATGAAGATTTGCATTTTCAGTTTGGTCATAAAGTATTCATCATTTCATAACGATATATATATTTTTAAGAAAACGTGGAAGACTACTGCATATACTGCAACCTCGTCAACTGTGAAAAGGAAAGTGAGGATTGCACGATGGTAAGAAACATAGAATTATATGAGAAATAAATGCCATAAACTGCCTAAGGATCATGATTCTTGTAAAAAAAATCCACTTCAGTAAACATTTTCTTCATGCTGATAGGCATACATACGTTAGGTAATGCTGACATGTGGAAGGAATAGCATGAGTGAATGAAAAGTATGTGTAACATTATAACTTCTGTGATTTCATTTCTTAATTGTTACTTATCAAAGGTCCAGTGTGATTCTTGCAAGAGGTGGGCACATTTGCCCTGCATTACAGAAGGAACCAATCAAGACTACCTGCCTGATGACAAGAAAGAGTACAACTGCAAAAAATGTGCATAGTTCACTTCTTTACCCCCCCCCCCAAAATTGTTTAAATGCCTCTTGTTCAAAACATAATGCAACCAAAAGACATTTTTCATGTATATACCAGATTATAATAATAAATGTTCTTTACTTTAAAAAATTGTTCTCTGTATTTGTGTCCATGTATATGATGCAAATTGGAAGAGTAAAGTAAAAAAATGAAAGTGGTCTCACCTTGGGCTCAGGGGCATGCTCCGTACCCCCAAACCTTACCTCCCTTTTCACGGATTCACACACAAAAAAGTGAAACAGCATGCCTCAATCATGCAATAGATCAATTTGGCACATTAGCCAGGAGGAAGCAGACCGTGAGTGTTTT
>NW_020696720.1:0-3617 GCF_002925995.2 Terrapene triunguis
CATGTACAGTCTCCTGCCAGCAAACTGAAACCGCCCCTAGATCCAGAATAGGAATCGCAGTTCCTGTGCACTCCCCTGAATGGAGTATAGCCCATGGGCATGGGGAAGGCCAACACTCACATCCAGGTAGATCCTTAACCTACTCCTCTGTCCCAGGAGCAGGGAAGCCTCTGGTTCTTGCTCTCTTGGTAACTGGAGCTGCTAAGTTGGGGGTGCGGTGGGCCATTGGGCCACCCGTGGTCAGTGCAGAGTTTAACCAGTTACCAATCCATGAGAGGACCTTATGATTGATTGTACAGTTGATTCAATTGCTTATTCTTTGGGGTTCAGACCCTTTGTTCTCCCCCTGAGGTGACAGAACCCTGATTGTCACATCTGTCTTTCACGCTCTGTCCCAGCCTCCCACACAGATAGATCCTGCAGCCAGCCCAGCTCAGGGAGCAGTGGGGACAGGTCATCTCATCCTGTCAAACCAAGCAACATGGGTCCCATTGAAGCTCAGATAGAAGATCCCATGCACCTCCTGGAGGTAAGAACCGTTCAGTCGTCCTGCCACTTGGGGCTCTTGCAACAAACAGGTGGCTCCTGCTACATATCCTGGTTGGGAGCTTTCCCTGTCCCCAGATCCCAGCCCTGGTACAGAGACCTCTTTCTCATCATAATATCCTCATTTTATTCTCAGAGGATGTGTCCAGGATCCTGGAGACTGTTTCCTGCTGCAGGAGGTTTGAGCGGGAAGAGCTTACTCACTGTTGTGAGCCAGGGGTCTGCAGGGTTCATGGGAGCAGCCAAGCTCCAACCCTCCACCTGGAAGCCTGCTGAAAATTACTTACTTAGGACCCATGAAGTTCAGGCCCACTCCTGAGGTCCTACTGGAGGAGTCCCAGGAAAGCTCATTGGCCCCTGGCCCTGCTTAAGACAGCAGTAGGAACAGGAAGCTGACTGAACACCAGGGCTGCTCCCTGTTCTGGATCTTGTGCTGCCTGTTTCTGCCGCCGCTTCCCTGGCTTGATTTCCTGGCATCTGATTTGTGGTTGTGATCGCAAGTTTGTCTTTTGCTGCTGATCTTCCAGTATCCTGACCCAGCTGACTCTTGACTCCTGTCATGTGAGTGTGGACTTTGGCTCTGACCAGTAGGTCTGGCTGCCCTTGACTCAGCTGTGATATTGACTTTTGTACAATTTCTCCAATGCCCTTTTCTGCTCTCCAGAAAGATATATCAGTACCTTGGCTCCCAAAGTCCTAGTTGCCCGCTCTTCAAGGGCTGAGGGGTAGTGCTTGTATTGCCCCCAGGATCAGTCCCAGCAGTAATTCCACCCACCCTGGCCTCAGCTCAGCTACTTTGTTTACCTGGGGTCAGGGACCACTTTTGAAGGCCTGAACGTGTGGGTGGAGGCGGGAGCAGAGGCTGAAGCTCTAGCAGTTTCTACCAAAGAACACCACCCTATCTTTCTATGGTCTGGCTAGGGCTCACCATCCATCTTGGAGCTGAACACCTGATGGGAGCTGATAGATTGTCCTTGGTGGGCCATGTTCTTGTGTGTGATGGAGGTGTGTGCCAGAGAAGGCCAGGAGCAGATGCAACACGCCTGGCCAGGACTGAGCTAAACAGCCTGTAATGGTAGGTGAGTCAAACCATGGCCACAATACAGACACCCTGGGCATCCATGGGGACTGAATCTGGGCCCTTCACTACCAAGAGCACAACTCATTCCAACTTGAGTCATGATAGTGGTGACCCCTGCCAGCCCCTCTGAGGTGGGTCAGTATTATCCCTGTTCTCTGGGGCATAGGGATAGAAAGCAACTGGCTGCAAGGTCACACACAACATCACTGACAGAGGCAGGAAGGAAGCGTGGGACTGATACCAGTCCAGCTCCAACCACTAGACTCCACCCACTTCCAAAGTCAGAGAACCCAGAAGCCCTGACTCTGACAGCGAGGCCTTAAATGACAAGACCAACCTCCCTCCCACTCAGGAAGCCATAGAAGGGACCATCTCCTGAGCTCCCCTTTGCAATGCCACTGTCAGAGACCATTGCTAGTGGGTGCCAAGTGACTGAGCAGGAAACTGCTTGAGAGCCTCCTAGAGACTCGCAGGTGTTTGACTGTGACTCTCTGGGAGCCGTGGGAAGAGACTCTCCTGCTCTAACAAAGGATTTCTGGTCTCCTAGACAGTCAACCAGTGAGGCCCATTTTCAGAATGTGGTAGAGCCCTTTGGCGATGGTTGGAGGATTCACCATGTAGGTGGCAGCAGCTGCAGTGCCTGGGGTCCCCATGGGACAAGTCTCCACTCCTGACACTCCAGGCTAATCTCCCACTGCTCTCCGTGGGGCTTGGCTTTAGCTGCTGGGCCTGTGTGCCTAGACAGAGGACTCGGGTATTTCCATCTGCCTGCTCAATGGCAAATACAGCCACCCAAAGAAGTGAAGAAGAATGGAAGTGAAAGAGCAAAGCTGGACCATCCGCTGAGCTGCTGCAATCAAGTGAGCAGAGCGGGGGAGAGAAGAGGGAGAACTCGAAGGTGGCTGGTGGCAGTAGGGAGGAGAAGCATTTTTGGAGCCAGGAGAGTAGAAATAAATAGTTAATGACAAATACTGCCGGCTTTGTCTTGTGGTGAAGGGTTGAAAAGGGGTCTCTTTATTATCACACTAAACTTTAAAATTAGCTGTGTATGATGAAAGGGCAGGTGTGACGGGTTGGATCACAGAACCCCCCTTGGGAGCTGCCACCCGATGTGCAAAGACTATCCCTGCTCCTGTTTTCCCTGCCAGCTCAGGACTCCAGCCCTCTGTCTTGCTGAGCCAGACACTCCCGTCTGCTCCAACACAGACCCAGGGTCTGAATCACTTGCCCCAAAGCTGCAGGTTTACCTGAAAAGAGCTCACAGAAGTGTGCTTGTCTTTGGCACTCAGATGCCCAACTCCCCATGGGGTCTAAACCCAAATCCGTTTTACCCTGTATAAAGCTTATGCAGGGTAAACTCATAAATTGTTCGCCCTCTAACACAGAGAGAGAGATGCACAGTCATTTGCTTCCCCAGGTATTAATACATACATTGAGTTAATTAATAAGTAAAAAGTGATTTTATTAAATACAGAAAGTAGGATCTAAGTGGTTCCAAGTAGTACCAGACAGAACAAAGCAAGTCACCAAGCAAAATAAAATAAAATGCGCAAATCTATGTCTAATCAAGCTAAATACAGATAATCTCACCCTCAGAGATGCTTCAGTAAGTTTGTTTTCCCCTCAGACTGGACACCTTCCAGGCCTGGGCACAATTCTTTCCTTGTTCCAGCTTAGGTGATAGCTAGGGGATTCTTCATGATGGCTCCTCTCCCTCTTTGTTCTGTTCCACCCCTTTATATATCTTTTGCATAAGGCGGGAATATATAACTCTGAGGGCCTATTGTAATTTTGCAAAGTGGGGGCCATTAATGGTGGTTTGAAATCTTGATGACTCCCATTAACCAGGACCATTGTCTGCAGATGGCTCTGTTTTACCTGCAAGACTTCATTACCCACATGCCAGCACACACATATACAGGAAGCAGTAGTGAGCTCTTGTCCTTCTTTTCTGGACTAGCCACCAGAAAAAGGACACGATACGTGTGGC
>NW_020696721.1:0-2739 GCF_002925995.2 Terrapene triunguis
TCTGACCTCCTGCACAACGCAGGCCACAGAATCTCACCCACCCACTCCTGTAACAAATCCCTAACCTATGTCTGAGTTATTGAAGTCCTCAAATCGTGGTTTAAAGACCTCAAGGTGCAGAGAATCCTCCAGCAAGTGACCCGTGCCCCACGCTTCAGAGGAAGGTGAAAAACCTCCAAGGCCTCTGCCAATCTGCCCTGGAGGAAAATTCCTTCCCGACCCCAAATATGGCGATCAGTTAAACCCTGAGCATGTGGGCAAGACTCACCAGCCAGCACCTAGGAAAGAATTCTCTGTAGTAACTCAGATCCCACCCCATCTAACATCCCATCACAGACCATTGGGCATATTTACCTGCCAATAATCAAAGATCAATTAATTGCCAAAATTAGGCCATCATACCATCCCCTCCATAAACTTATCAAGCTTAGTCTTGAAGCCAGATATGTCTTTTGCCCCCACTGCTCCCCTTGGAAGGCTGTTCCAGAACTTCACTCCTCTAATGGTTAGAAACCTTCATCTAATTTCAGGTCTAAACTTCCTAATGTCCAGTCTATATCCATTTGTTCTTGTGTCCACATTGGTACTAAGCTTGAATAATTCCTCTCCCTCCCTGATATTTATCGCTCTGATATATTTATAAAGAGCAATCATATCTCCCCTCAGCCTTCTTTTGGTTAGGCTAAACAAGCCAAGCTCTTTGAGTCTCCTTTCATAAGACAGGTTTTCCATTCTTTGGATCATCCTAGTAGCCCTTCTCTGTACCTGTTCCAGTTTGAATTCATCCTTCTTAAACATGGGAGACCAGAACTGCACCCAGTATTCTAGATGAAGTCTCACCAGTACCTTGTATAACGGTACTAACACCTCCTTATCTTTACTGGAAATACCTTGCCTGATGCATCCCAAGATCGCATTAGCTTTTTTAATGGCCACATCACATTGGCAGCTCATAGTCATCCTGTGATCAACCAATAGTCCGAGGTCCTTCTCCTCCTCTGTTACTTCCAACTGATGTGTCCCCAATTTATAACCAAAAATCTTGTAGTTAATCCCTAAATGCATGACCTTGCACTTTTCACTATTAAATTTCATCCTATTACTATTACTCCAGTTTACAAGGTCATCCAGATCTTCCTGTATGATATCCCGGTCCTTCTCTTTATTAGCAATACCTCCCAGCTTTGTGTCATCCGCAAACTTTATTAGCACATTCCCACTTTTTGTGCCAAGGTCAGTAATAAAAAGATTAAATAAGATTGTCCCAAAACCGATCCCCGAGGAATTCCACTAGTAACCTCCTTCCAGCCTGACAGTTCACCTTTCAGTATGACCTGTTGTAGTCTCCCCTTTAACCAGTTCCTTATCCATCTTTCAATTTTCATATTGATCCCCATCTTTTCCAATTTAGCTAATAATTCCCCATGTGGAACCGTATCAAATGCCTTACTGAAATCGAGGTAAATTAGATCCACTGCATTTCCTTTGTCTAAAAAATCTGTTACCTTCTCAAAGAAGGAGATCAGGTTGGTTTTGCATGATCTACCTTTTGTAAAACCATGTTGTATTTTGTCCCAATTACCATTGACCTCAATGTCCTTAACTACTTTCTCCTTCAAAAATTTTTCCAAGACCTTGCATACTACAGATGTCAAACTAACAGGCCTATAGTTATCGGATCACTTTTTTCCCCCTTCTTAAAAATAGGAACTATGTTAGCAATTCTCCAGTCATATGGTACAATCCCTAAGTTTACTGATTCATTAAAAATTCTTGCTAATAGGCTTGCAATTTCATGTGCCAGTTCCTTTAATATTCTTGGATGAAGATTATCTGGGCCCCCCGATTTAGTCCCATTAAGCTGTTCGAGTTTGGCTTCTACCTCGGATGCGGTAAAATCTACCTCCATATCCTCATTCGTCATCCTACCATTATCCCTATGCTCCTCATTAGCCTCATTAAAGACTGAGGCAAAGTATTTGTTTAGATATTGGGCCATGCCTAGATTATCCTTAACCTCCACTCCATCCTCAGTGTTTAGTGGTCCCACTTCTTCTCTCTTTGCTTTCTTCTTATTTATATGGCTATAGAACCTTTTACTATTGGTTTTAATTCCCTTTGCAAGGTCCAACTCTACATGGCTTTTGGCCTTTCTCACTTTATCCCTGCAAGTTCTGACCTCAGTAAGGTAGCTTTCCTTGCTAATCCCTCCCATCTTCCACTCCTTGTAGGTTTTCTGCTTTTTCTTAATCACCTTTCTGAGATACTTGCTCATCCAGCTTGGTCTACAACTCCTGCCTATGATTTTTTTCCCCTTTCTTGGGATGCAGGCTTCTGATAGTTTCTGCAACTTTGACTTGAAGTAATTCCAGGCCTCCTCCGCCTTTAGATCCACAAGTTCTTCAGTCCAATCCACTTCCCTAACTAATTTCCTTAATTCTTTAAAGTTAGCCCTTTTAAAATAAAAAACCCTAGTCCCAGATCTATTTTTGTTTATCCTTCCATCTAGTTTGAACTGAATTAGCTCATGATCGCTCGAACCAAGATTGTCCCCTACAACCATTTTTCTATGAGTTCCCCACTACTCACCAAAACCAAATCTAAAATGGCATCCCCTCTTGTTGGTTCTTCAACTACTTGGTGAGGGAATCCATCAGCTATCGCATCCAGGAAAATCTGAGCCCTATTATTACTACTAGCACTTGTCCTCCAGTCTATATCTGGGAAGTTAAAGTCTCC
>NW_020696721.1:2749-4191 GCF_002925995.2 Terrapene triunguis
ATCTGTTGATCGCCATAATCTTGTCACACCTTTGTTGCCCTTCTCTAGGAACAGGCAGAATCCCATTGAAGATCACCTGAGCCTCGATTTCCTTAAGCGTCTTCCCCAGCCTGGCATAGTCTCCCTTGATATGTTCCAGTGAGAATCTAGCTGTATCATTTGTTCCCACATGAAGGACAATCAGCGGATTCTTTCCCGCTCCCGTTAGGATCCTTTTCAGCCTCAGGTCCACATCCCGTATCTTAGCACCCGGCAGACAGCACACCCTTCTATTCTCCAGATCAGCTCTAGTTACAGGCCTGTCTATTCTTCTCAGTAAGGAGTCCCCAGTCACATAGACCTGCCTTTTCCTGGTAACGGTGCGATTCTCCGGTCTATCCCTCTGGCTGCAAGTCCTCTCGATTTCTATTGTCCCTTGAAATCCTCCGCAACCCATCCCGTATCCTCCTGGGGCTCATATTTGGTGTTATCTCCATTGACTCTTCCCCTCTTCCTATAGGACTAGCTGCTCTTCTCTTCTTTCTTGCCCTCTCACCTTCAGCGACCACCTGCTGTGCCCCTTCTTCATTTTCCAACTCCGCAAACCTGTTTCTGAGCTCTATTTCTCCTTCACTAGCCTGTCTCTTCCTCTGCCTGGTTCTCTTAGTCACATGCTTCCACTGTCCACTTTCCTCACCCAGCAGTCTCCCCTCAGAATTCTTCGGTCCTGTTTCCATCTGCAAGTCTGAGCTTTTTCCTTCAGCCTCCTCATGTCTTTGCTCCATCATCTGCTCGAACCCCCTTCTAAACTCAACCAGAGTTTCCACCTGCATCTCCAATCCTCTGATCTTTTCTTCCATCAGCTCTATCAGGCGGCACTTCATGCAGACGACAGTCTTTTCAGATACCGCCTCCAGGATTATGTATATGCCGCAGCTTCCACATCCAGTCATCCTCATTGTGTCTTCCACTGCTGCCTCTGTATCGGTCATAGCCTTCCCACCTAAAACCTGTTTGTCCGGGAAACACAAACCAAACCACCACCCCCCCACACACACACAGGAAAGGAAAACAAAGAAAGAGAAAAACCACAGGCACCAAAACACAGGCACAACACCACCCCCTCCCTTCACTAGCCTGTCTATTCCTCTGCCTGCCTCTCTTAGTCTCGCCCGCAAACTCCCCTTGCAAACTCCCACTGAAACTCCCCTGTTTACAGCTCTGTTTGCTGGCTCCTGTGCCGCTGCACCTTTCCCTTTGCAGGTGTGACAGAGATGACAGCATCACTGAGTAGAACAGGTAAATCATCCCCTGCTCCCATCAAGAGTTAAATTTACCTGCTGCTGGGTCACAGAGGATGAGCTGCAAGCTGCAGCCTAAGGCAGGAGCTCCTTTCTGTGTGTAAGCAGGGGAATAGTCCCGCTATTGTGGGGAACTTTCCTGGCTTATACAGTACCCCAGTG
>NW_020696722.1:0-704 GCF_002925995.2 Terrapene triunguis
TCAGTATGTTTTGTTTGTTTATAGGCTGGTGCATTTGTTTTAGATCCTATGTGTGGATTAGGAACAATACTCTTGGAAGCTGCAAAAGAATGGCCTGTAAGTTCTACAGTTATAATAGGTAGGATGTTTCCAAGATAGTATTACATTAATTTATTTTATATTTGTAAAACATGTATTGCAATTTACCAAAAGTATGTGTACTTGCTGGAAAATCAGCCAAACTTTTCTGGAAAAGTTTGCAGAATTTTTAAACTGAGCTTTGGTTTAAAACTTCTCCAAGATGTGCTTATACAAATCACTAACTCCTGTGCACCTGTTCTTGCAGTTGTCTAAATTCATAAATAGAGATTCTCACCCCTGCTCTGGCCCTTTTCTGCTAGTGACAGGGGTATCTGCAGCACAAAAGGGCTCTAAAAGCTCTGGATCCAGCCAGCAGATTATTCCCTCAGTGCAAGAACTGAGGAAGACCGCTGTAGGCTGTCATCCAGTGCTTACCCCAGAGTAGAGGGTATGTCAGGGATGATGTCACAGGGCAATGCACTGCAGGGTTCTGAGTAGTGCAGCTGCTCATAGGTAGCTGGGGACAGGCTGTTGTAGCTTATCACCTAGGGCTATCTAAATTACTGCTCCCTAGAGCAGCCTGGAATTGCAAAGCTTAAAGCTACTTTTGCATCTCTTCTCTCTGGACTTTGAGTTATATTCTG
>NW_020696722.1:714-2489 GCF_002925995.2 Terrapene triunguis
CAAAATATCAAAGTTGTGTTTCTGATATCTGTGTTAAAGCTCTAGGACGGACACCCTGAGGCTTGGGAGTGAGAATGTCTTGCTGTATTATCTCCTGATTGTTCTAAACTTACATATATACAAACTCCAATTAAAGCCACATTTTCAGTTTATAGTTTATTTGTTTTTCAATGTAAGAATTAGGATTTAGCTGACAGGAATACTGTATCTAAGTTATTATGTGCAAGAAACCTGGAGATTTCAGGTGCTCAAATAGCCCCAGGAATCATTATTAAAATTGTCTTCCCCCCAAATATGAAATGTTGCCTCTGGTGAGCCACGAGTGGCCAGAAGGCCGTGGGCTCTGGCAAGTTGCAACCCCCTGTGTGACAGCATGAAGTCGGCTTTGAGCTGCATGATGAGTGCCAGGCACCACAAGCTGCAGCAGCAGTGGATGCGTAAGGGTGGCAATATGCTATGTGACCCTTGTGTCTGTGATGCTGCTGGGGGTGGTGGCATTGCCTTAAGACAGGTGCGCAAACTACGGTCCGTGGGCCACATCCAGGCCATGGGACCCTCCTGCCTGGCCCCTGAGCTCCTGGCCTGGGAGGCTAGCCCCCGGTCCCTCCCGTGCTGTCCCCCCTCCCCCACAGCCTCAGCTTGCCCCGCTGCTGGTGCAATGCTCTGGGTGGTGGGGCTGTGAGCTCCTGGGGCTGCGCCACTGCAGAGCCCGGCCTGACCCAGTGCTCCGTGCTGTGCAGTGCGTGGCTGTAGCGCCACCAGCCACTGGTGCTCCAGGCAGCACGGTAAGGGGGCAGGGAGCAGGGGGGTTGGATAGAGGGCAGGGGAGTTCGGGGTGGTGGGCAGGGGTGTGGATAGGGGTCAGAGCAGTCAGAGGATGGGGAACAGGGGGGTTGAATGGGGGCAGGGGTCTGGGGGGCAGTCAGGAAGGAGGGGGGGTTGGATGGAGCAGCAGGGGGCAGTCAGGGGCAGGGGTTCTGGGGGCAGTCAGGGGACAGGGAAAAGGGGTGATTGGATGGGGCAAGGGTCCGGGGGGCAGTCAGGAAGGAGGGGGGGTTGGATGGGGCAGTGGGGGGCAGTCAGGGACAGGGTTTCCAGGGGTGGTCAAGGGGCAAGAAGTAGGGGGGGTGGATAGGTGGTGGGGGCCGTGCCACACACCCCTCCCCTAACCGGCCCTCCATACAATTTCCAAAACCCGACGTGGCTGTCAGGCCAAAAACTTTGCCCACCTCTGCCTTAAGAGCTGGGTGCCTACCTGGCAGCCAGTGCTCTCTGGCTGCCCATACAGTGCTTAATTTGTGCCAGGGCTGAGCTCTGTGACCTTTGTCTATGTAAATTAAGCACTCTGAGGAGGCAGAGGGGCGTGCAGGGAATAGGGGGGAGGTAGCCTGGGGGCAAAGTACAAGTTTGCACAGGTTGCCATTTTCTGTAAAGTTGGTCATGGGGATGGTGCAGTGTCTCTGGCCTGTGTCAGCTGCCCGGGCAGCTTGACAGGGAGTGACACTGCCCTCCATCTTGAGCGTGAGGCTGTAGGTATGCCCTCGAGCACCAACCAAGTATCTTTCCATTACCTCCCAAATACTGTCTCACAGTACAAACAAACCCCTCCAGCACCGTCGAGATACCTCTTTCAGCAGCCCCCAACTGCACCTACTGTGGAGTCCCCTCTTCCCTCTAGCATTTTCTTTTTAGGAACCTAAAATATGGTAATTATAGTGTTACCTGGTGATAGAGTTTGTCTTCTATAAATTTGTATTATAAGAAGAAAGGTCAAT
>NW_020696723.1:0-2257 GCF_002925995.2 Terrapene triunguis
TACAGCAGACCTTCACTATGTATAGTTCTATCAGCTATGTGCCAAAAGTCAAATGGTTCTGTTTGTTTTATCTTTCATTCAGATTTGCAATTATTGGATCCCATTTAAAAGCTGGAACTAAAATAACCAAAGCAAGTTAAGAAGAGAGTGGCATCGGGCACAGGTGGGGGTAAAACAATAAAGGGAAAGAACTGACTATGCAAAAAGGAACATCCCAAACTATCAGAGCCCCAGACCCCCGTCCAACTAAATCCACCCCAGCCAGGCATATCAAGCTGGGTCCCTGAAAAATCGCACATCCCATCTGGCAGTGAATGTTGCGTGTTCCAGACGGAGCTATGGTGTGTGTGTCTGCTCTGCTGACAAGCTGCTTTGGTATGGAATGCACCACGGCCGAAGGAAGCAGAGACATGGACTCCTACAAAACAAAATCCCAGATAGCCCTCCAAAATCCCATCCCCTCCCCACCTCCACACTGTCTGCCATCCCCTCCCCCACCTCCACATGGCCATTCTCAGCCTCTTGCTAACAGTTCCTTCCAGCCTTCAGCACTATAAATAAATAAAACATGGTGTTACAAAAGGTAGATTGTACCAGAGAAACCTGATCTGGATGTCAGTAAGGCATTTGATACAGTTGCACATGGGAAACTATTGGTTAAATTGGAGAAGATGGGGATTAATATGAGAACTGAAAGGTCAATAAAGAATTGGTTAAAGGGGAGTCTACAAGGGGGTCATACTGAATGCTGAGTTGTCAGCCTGGAGGGAGGTTACTAGTGGAGTTCCTCAGAGATCAGTCTTGGGACCAATCTAATTCAACATTTTTATTAGTGACCTTGGCACAAAAAGTGGGAGTGGGACACAAAGCTGGGAGGGATTGCCAATATGGAGGAGGACAGGAAAATCATACAAGAAGATCATTGCTCCTTGTTTTGACAGAACAAGGAGCAATGGTCTCAAGTTGCAGTGGGGGAGGTCCAGGTTGGATATTAGGAAACACTATTTCACTAGGAGGGTGGTGAAGCACTGGAATGCGTTACCTAGGGAGGTGGTGGAGTCTCCTTCCTTGGAGGTTTTTAAGGCCCGGCTTGACAAAGCCCTGGCTGGGATGATTTAGTTGGGAATTGGTCCTGCTTTGAGCAGGGGGTTGGACTAGATGACCTCTTGAGGTCCCTTCCAACCCTGATATTCTATGATTCTATGATCTCCATGACCTTGAAAGCTGGAGTAATAGAAATGGGATGAAAATTAATATTGCAAAATTATGCACTTCGGGACTAACGACAAGAATTTTTGCAATAAGATGGGGACTTATCAGTTAGAAGTGACAGAGGAGGAGAAAGACCTAGGTGTATTAGTTGATCACAGGATAATTATGAGCTGCCAATGTGATGCGGCCGTGAAATAGGTTAATGCAGTCCTAGGATGCATCACGCGAGGTATTTCCAGTAGACACAGGAAAGGGTTAGTACTTCTGGCCTTAAAGTCTGTGAGTCTATAAACTGTGCTTTGTGTTGCACAGACACTGATGGAAATCAGGGCCCCATAGTGCTGCGCGTGGCAGAGACCCTGACTGAGATCAGCAGCCCCATTGTGCTGGGCACTGCACAGACAGAGAGGGACAGTCCTTGCCCCAAAGAGATCACAATCCAAGTAAATAATGGGTAGGAGGAAAACACAGAGGGGCTGTGACTTTCCCAAGGTCACCAAGCAGGTCAGTGACAGAGCCAGGAACAGACCCCGGTAACGCAGGACCCCATCTCCTGCAGCTTGGAAAGGTCCCCAGACCCCATTGTATTAGGCTGCAGGAAGAGGTGGTTTGTCCATGGATGCACAGGCTGTCTTGGCAGGGCAGCTCAGCTGCAGTCCCTGAACACAGCTGGGGGGGTGTCCCCTGGCTCATACCTCCTGCACTCACTGCTGCCCCTCCATTACCAGCTGCACTGTTTAGCCAGCCCCAGGCCTCAGTGAGGGCACTGTCACGCCCCCTACCCCCCGCAAGCCTTCAAACAGGGACACGGTGCACAGGTGACAATCAGAGTCCACTAGTGTAAATTCTATGTATACTAAGGGTTTGCACCAGTGCCTAAAACACCAGTGTGGCAGAGACCTTCAGTGTCCAAAACCGCAGTACGGTGGCACTAGCACTGGGATCTATTTCTAGCTCTGTCACAGACAGCCTGGGTGACCTTGGACACGTCAGTGTCCCTCCTCCTAACTTTAGTCTATTTACCCAACTGCCCACTCACTGGGGT
>NW_020696724.1:0-2356 GCF_002925995.2 Terrapene triunguis
AAAACTATCCCACCTGCACCCAGTCCCCTCCCCAGTACCACTCAGCCTCTGACTGCCAGATGACGGGACTGGACAACAGGGGATGGATCACTCCCTCATGGCCCTGTTCTGTCACGTCTGACTGCGAAGTGGGGGTGCAGGACTCTGTGGCTTCCCCAGGACCCTGCCTGGGTGGACTAGCTGTGGGAAGCGCACGGAGGGGCATATGCTGAATGCGCCCAGGAGAGACCCAGGAGGTGAAGCCGTGTGAGCTTCTTGCCCTGAAGACAGTCTGCTCCAAGGGAGAGGAGGCTCCCCGAATTGCTGACTGGCTTTGTGGGGAGCAGTTCCAGAGCATCGCCCGGGGACCCTGTGACATAGGCAAAGTAAGAAAAATAGAAATTGAGAATAGATCAGCGTCTTCTTTCAGGCTATTTGTTCTGAAGGGAGATGAATCATATCCCCCTAGTTGTGCAACGGGGGAGGAGCAGGCCCGGATTAACCTTTTGTGGGCCCGGTGCTAAACATATTTCTGGACCCCCCATGGGGACAAGGGGGACATGGGGCGGGGGAGCAGAGTCCTCAGAGCGAGGGGCTGGCCGGGGACAATGGGAGATGGGTCATGGCACCGCAGGGAAAGGCCTGCTCCACTCAGCCCAGTACAAGGGCACTGTTTACAAACCGGCAGCCACCAGACGCACACTGGCCCACCTGGCCCTGCGCTGCTATTGTGCTTCTTCCCCTTGGGGGCAGGTCCCATGCCACACCATGCTACCCCCTTGCCCAGGACCCCTCTGACCCCCTACTCCCAGTGCCACACTGCCCAGTAACCCCCAGAAACCCCTATGCCCAGTGCCCTCCCACAGACCACTATGCCCAGCACCCCCCACCCAGAACCCTCCCCACAGATCCTCTCACTGCCCAGTGCCCCCCTAGCCAAACACCCTCCACAGCCCTCCCAACACAACTGCCCAGTGCCCCCACAACCCCACTGCCACAACTGCACAGTGCCCTGCACAGACCACCCCCACTTTGCAGCACCCTGACACACACAGATCTCCCCTACTGCACAGCCCCCCATCACACTCAGATCTCCCCACCCCCACTGCCCAGTGTCCCCCAAAGCTCCCCTCTCCCCAGCACCCCCAAAACATGCAAACCTTCCTCACTGCCGAGTACCTCCCACTCCCTCAATGCCCAGCACCCCCCCCTCAGACTCCCTAGAGACCTACTCTCTCACGCCCTGACCCCCCGCCACAATAGCCGGCCCTGCTGGGAGGTGACTGTGTCTGCCAGGCTGAGCCGGCAGCGCAGCCAGGGCTGGTCCTGGGGCAGGATAACTCCGGCCCCTTGGGGGTGCAATCAGCCAGGCTGGAGCAGGACAGGAGCAGGGCCTGCCTGGGCCAAACTCCCTCATGACCCACATGCCTGGCAGGACCCAGCTGAGCTTTGCCCCCCACACACACTGTCCCCTGAGAGTGGCTGAGACTGGCCTGGCCTCTGCACCAGTCCCAGGTGGCTCTGCCCCTGGGGAGGCAGGTGGGGCCTCACAGGTCCCAGGCAGCAGAGACAGCTCAGAGCTGGAGCAGTGCTGGGGAGCGGGGCAGATCCCTGGGACATGACTCCCGAGATCCCACCCGGCCCAGCCACACCCATTGGCCCCATGGCCAGCAGCCCTGCCCAGCCCGCATGGTGGCCCCCAGGTGCTGGGTGATGAGCCCCCTACAGGCGAGTGGAACCTGCTGGCTGAGAGCTGCTCACACAGCAAGGCCTGGCTGCTGGACTGCCCCAGGCGAGGGGCTAGACCCGGCTGTGTGGATGGGTTAGAGGGGTCCATAATGGGCCCCTTCCCAGTGTGGGCCTGGTGCCATGGCACCATTATAAACCCGGTAGTGTGGAGAGGGAGGCAGCCACATCTCAGGGGCACGAAAAAGTGTGTTATTATTTACAAGCGGGGGTGGGGGATTTGCACTCGTCCTAGCTTGTGCAGGCCCAAATTTACTGCTCACCCCGGGGTTTCCTGCATCACTCCCTCCCCTACACAATCTCCCGGTCTGCCCCCTTCCGTCCCCCTCTCTCTCAGGGACTCCCTGGCCCTTCCCTGTCGGAATCTCCATGTTCCTCCATCTCCACCTCCTCCCATCCCACGTTTCCCCCATATTTGCCTGATCCCATTGGCTCTGTGTGCCCCATTCCCTCATCCCCCATGCCAGGGTCCCCCATTCTCTCCCCACCCATTCCCGCAGCGTGTGGGCCCCGCCCACGCCCCCAGCCTGGAACCACCTGCCCTTCCCCCCTCCTAGTGATGCCAAAGGGGCAGCAGCAGGGACAGAAAGGGGGCGTCCGGCACAGTCACGCCAGAGCCCCTCGGCCCTGC
>NW_020696725.1:0-3859 GCF_002925995.2 Terrapene triunguis
CTGCTTTGTTGTGGTTTCCTTGAAGTCCTTCTGAGTTCCCGGACAGGAAATACATTTACCCACTTTCACCCCTGCCTGGTTTCCTTGCTCTCTTTCTGGTCTGTGCTGAATCTCACAGGATTTTTCCTGCTCATGACTCCTGGACACATTCCTTTTTGATCTTTGCAATAATGCTCTGTGTTTATCCACTTGCTCAACATTTTCCTGCTGAGAATTCTGCTCCTCTTTCTCACATGCCATTATATCACCTGCTGTGATAGAGACAGAAATCTGAAACAGGGATGGAAAGGGGAAAGCCAAAACAAAACAAGTGCTGGAGAGAGGTCAAATAAAAAAATCAGGAACTGAACTCCCCCATACTGTTCCGCAAAATAGGAGAGAGGAGGGGATCAATTTAGCTTTCACATCCCATCCAAATTGTCAGGGGGAAGGGAGGAAGCTACTGCCTGGTGTCTGCTAGAATCTACGGGAAGCCATGAGCTATAGTTACCCTGAGGATATGACCTCTGCTGGCAACAATAATGAACTGAGAGAACTCCCAAGGGCTTTGTAGGGCATCCCAGATGTTTCCTTCAGGCACTTTCAGATTCTGAGTTGGTTTAATGTTTCCTCACCTGTGAAGGGAGCTCTCAGGGTCTGTCTTTCCTCTGAACCCTGCAGGTCTGGGACCCATGACTCTTCCCCTTGTTCCAGCTGGGAGATCACATCAGGTTGGGAAACTGGAAACCCTGCTCAGATGAAAGAAAACAAAGGAGTTCAGTTGAGTGCATAAGACTTTGTCATAAAAAGCATTCTATTAATTTAACTTCAGTACTTAGTGTGACCTGGTGTGCCTTGGGGAGTCCTGACTGAGAATGCTAAGGTCAGGGCAGGCTAAAAAAGGGAGAGCAGATGCTCCCAAAACTGGTGGTTAACACTGAAATTAAACAGAGGTAGGAAGCAGGGCCGCCCGGGGGGAGGAGGGGCAAGTGGGGCAATTTGCCCCAGGCCGCCATGAGAGTTTTTCGGGGCCCCTGGAGCGGGGTCCTTCACTCACTCTGGGGGCCCCGGAAAGCTTCTTCCGCTCCAGATCTTCAGCTGCAATTTGGCGGCGGTGGGTCCTTCCGCTCCAGGACCCGCCGCCGAAGTGCCCTGAAGAAAAAAAAAGTGACCCGGGTAACTACAGGCCTGTTAGTTTAACATCTGTAGTATGCAAGGTCTTGGAAAAAATTTTGAAGGAGAAAGTAGTTAAGGACCTTGAGGTGAATGGCAATTGGGACAAATTACAACATGGGTTTACGAAAGGCAGATCGTGCCAAACCAACCTGATCTCCTTCTTTGAGAAAGTAACAGACCTTCTAGATAAAGGAAATGCGGTGGATCTAATATACCTCGATTTTAGTAAAGCGTTTGATACTATACCGCATGAGGAATTATTGGTTAAATTGGAAAAGATGGGGATTGATATGAAAATCCAGAGGTGGATAAAGAACTGGTTAAAGGGGAGACTGCAGCGGGTAGTACTGAAAGGTGAACTGTCAGGTTGGAGGGAAGTCACCAGTGGGGTTCGGTTTTGGGTCCGATTTTATTTAATCTATTTATTACTGACCTCGGAACCGAATGTAGGAGTGGGCTGATAAAGTTTGCGGATGACACAAAGTTGGGAGGTATTGCCGATTCGGAGAAGGATCGGGATACTCTGCAGGGAGACTTTGATGACCTTGTAAACTGGAGTAATAATAATAGGATGAGATTTAATAGTGAGAAGTGTAAGGTGATGCATTTAGGGATGACTAACAAGAATTTTAGTTATAAGCTGGGGACGCATCGGTTGGAAGTGACGGAGGAGGAGAAGGACCTCGGAGTCCTGGTTGATCGCAGGATGACTATGAGTCGGCAATGTGACGTGGCTGTGAAAAAAGCTAATGCGATCTTGGGATGCATTAGGCGGGGTATTTCTAGTAGGGAGAAGGAGGTGCTGCTTCCGTTATACAAGGCGCTGGTGAGACCTCATTTGGAGTACTGTGTGCAGTTCTGGTCCCCTATGTTTAAAAAGGATGAACTCAAACTGGAACGGGTATAGAGAAGGGCCACTAGGATGATCCGAGGAATGGAAAACCTGTTGTATGAAAGGAGACTCGAGGAGCTCGGTTTGTTTAGCCTAACCAAAAGAAGGCTGAGGGGGGATATGATTGCTCTCTTTAAATATATCAAAGGGATAAATACCAGGGAGGGAGAGGAATTATTTCAGCTCAGTACTAATGTGGACACGAGAACAAATGGATATAAACTGGCCGTGGGGAAGTTTAGGCTTGAAATTAGACGAAGGTTTCTAACCGTAAGAGGGGTGAAATTTTGGAACAGCCTTCCAAGGGAAACGGTGGGGGCAAAAGACCTTTCTGGCTTCAAGATTAGGCTAGATAAGTTTATGGAGGGAATGGTTTGATGGGATAACGTGATTTTAGTCAATTAGGCAATAACGTGCCATCGCTGGTAAAATGAGGGTCTGGCTGGAGAATCTTGCCTGTATGCTCGGGGTTCTACTGATCGCCATATTTGGGGTTGGGAAGGAATTTTCCTCCAGGGTAGATTGGCACAGGCCCTGGAGGTTTTTCGCCTTCCTCCGCAGCATAGGGCAGGGGTCGCAAGCTGGAGGATTCTCTGCGACTTGAAGTCTTTAAATCACGATCTGGAGACTTCAACAGCTGAGTTAAGGGAAAGTGTGGGGGTCAGCTTTTGTGGCCTGCATCATGTGGGAGGTCAGACTAGATGACCATAATGGTCCCTTCTGACCTTAAAGTCTATGAAGACCTGCGGCAGGGGGGTCCTCCCGCCCCGGGAGACCCCAGGCCCCCTGAATCCTCTGGGCGGCCCTGGTAGGAAGAGGGATTGAAGAGAAAATCCAGATGATGCAGCTGCCCTTTATATTTCCTTTGCCATGTGGCCTGTACTTCCTGTGTCCCAAACACAAGCTTCACAGCACATGGCATGGAAAAGCCTTGGAGTTCTCAGTACACAGACATACCCCTGCATATCTTGTTGACTCAATAGGTGTATCCCCTTAGTTCTTTCCATGGGCTCATTGTACAGCCGATGACCCTGGATGGGCCACTGAACAGGCTAGGCAGTGCTGATGCCAATATGTCTGGGGGTGTCACCCAGAAACACTGCACAAGTCTGGAAATACAGATATACCTACATATCCATAACTCACCTTACAAAGGTAATACAAAGATAGAAACAAAATTATCATACTTGGAAAATCATAACATTTTCACTGACACCTTGCATGGCATATCTAACACGATTCATTACAATGTAATCATAGTGGTATTAATAATAAAAATAATAATAATATAAAGTGTCTCACAATTCCATACAGTGTCACACTTAATAAACCAGTGAATTCCCAGGACCAGCTCCCCAGGTCCTTGAAGATGCCGAACACTCTGCTTATGAGGGATTGAAATACCCACATATCTGCTGGGAACACACACACAGACACTGTGTCAGTCTGTACCTCTATGTTCATTGTTCTACAAAATTATGATAAATTTTGTACATAGTACGTGTCAGGGCTGAATCCCCACTCTGTCACTCTGAGTGTAGAAAGTGGGGCCCCGCAAGGATTCTAAAAATTAATACTTGCCACTCCAGGCTTGAATTAAACTCCTAAGGTTACAGCTTCTCTCTGACCTTGGCTTGGTAAATGCAGCCACCACCCAAATGAATAAAAAAAAACCTTGGACCCAGGAGGAGCACTTGGGAATTCCTCCCTGTAGAGTACCCTCAAGTCCTTTCACACACCCCCTCCGGGGAAGAGCTGAGAAAAAAACCCACAAAGGAAATTAGCTGTGGCTACCAGCTAACCAAACAACAT
>NW_020696726.1:0-1364 GCF_002925995.2 Terrapene triunguis
GAAAAAGTGCATATGGATTCTTATGGAGGGTTATGGGGGTTTATTTGCGGTTTTATTTTATGACATGCTGTGAGCTTATGCTACTAAAGGCAGATTTAAGAAGCTCACTTTCAAGTGGAACAGAAAGAGGGTTCAGGTGGTTTTGTGATCCTGTGGGAGAAACAATTGCAACTAGCTGTGCTGGTTCTCTTTCTAAAAGATACACTTTAGTTCAACCAAAACTGTGGGCTTGATGTAGGAATTACTTTGTGAAATCTGTGTTATTCAGGAGGTCAGACTAGATGATCAGAATGGTCCCTTCTAAGCTTTGAAAGTCAAATATGAATCCCTGTTGTGAGATAACATAGCCAGATCTACAACACCCCTCCTCCAAAATAGTCAGATAATTGTATCAGTGTCACTAATGAAAGAGCAAGCAAATGGCAGGAGTCTGCAGGAGAGTAAAACAGCCCTACTGGGTTTTGGTTACAGCATGATCATGTCCACTCCCTGAGTGTAACAGAAAGGGGCTGTACTGGAAGCAAACACATACAGAAGTAAATAAGCATCCTGGCTGAGTTCTACAATTTCTAGCAACTGAACTATCTAGGTACTCCTACGGCCCCGTCCTTGTAATATCTCAGCCTCTCCCAGACATTCATCAATTTACCCTCACATCATCCCTGTGAGTTATGTAAGTATCATTGTCTCCAGTGTACAGGTGGGGAGCTGAGGCACAGAGAGGTTAATAATTTAGCCATAGATGATGCTTTGGGATAACCCAGGCCAGTAAGGAGTTCAGTCAACATCTGCCTTGCAACCCTGGGTGCCTTAAATGCTATGTTGCTGTGGCTCTCTATTGGCTGAGACCATTAATGCCTTGCTATGGAAGAGCACAGAGCAATCCTCACTCAAATGACCCATTGTTAGGCACATGCTCAAGAAGCCATGACTTCAAGCTCTCATTGCCCGGCCTTTACTGTCTATGTTCTGGGTAATTTCACTGAGCAGATTAGGGGGAAGCTACTCTGATGTCACCTGAGGTCTCCTGCTGTATCTGAGTTATTTTGGTCAGGCCAAATCCTAGGCATGGCATGGAAACTGCTCTGATTTCATGAATTGATGATCTCCTAGCCATGCTGGCTCTCTTACATCTGCCATCAACTTCTGACATCCTTGACATTCAGGGGAGGGAGGGCATTTGCAATCTCTGAGACCCCTGCGGCTTTCCCCAGGAAGTCTCTTTTTCAATTTCTCCTTGGAGGCCTTAGAGAGGTGTCAGGGTCACACACCTGAGCGCCAGGGAGGAGCCGCTTTGGAGTTTTCTCCTTTCTTACTAATTTCTTTTCATAGAAAATTGAGCTTCCCTATTTGGGAGGTTAGAG
>NW_020696727.1:0-5014 GCF_002925995.2 Terrapene triunguis
TGGGCTCTCCTCCCATCCCTCCTACTGTCCCCATCCCACACAACTAATCCCCTAACAAAGGCTCTCTTCAATCTCCCTGCTACTGCCCACTCCCTACACACTTTCACCCCAGGGCTGTCACCTTCCTCTCTTCTACTACCCCCCTTCTACACACACACACTGAGCCAACCCCCACCTTCAACCCAGACTCTCCCCTCCATCCCTCTGCCCCCTGCTACACCAACCCCCACCTTAACACCCTGCTTCTCCTACACCCCCCACACGGAGTCACTGCCAGCTCCCCCATCGCACCCGGACTTGCCCCACAACTGCCCCTTTCCCCTAAAACTGGGCTGCGCCCCCTTCCCGGAGTGCAGGAAAGTAGTTTCTGGGCATTACCACTGGCAGGGGGTGTGGCAGCCAGCACTGACAAGTCCCGCTGTCACTGCCTTCCCTGCTCCCAGGCACCACAGACAATCCATGTGGGGGGGTGCTGAGGAGGTGTGAGGGGAAGTGCAGGGTCAGGGCCAGGGGGTTGGGGGGTTGCAGGGGTTAGGGTGGGCAGGGGGCTGGGGGTGGGCTGGGGTCGGGGGGTGCTCACGCAGGGGGCTGGAGGGGGTATGCCCCAATTCCAGCCCCTTCCCCTAGGCCTCACCCCAGCTTGTCTTCTCCTCCTCCCTGGAGTGGTGTGCTGAGGCTCGCTCCTCCTTGCCCCCCTCCTGCCTGCAAGCCTGATTCAACTGACCAGCGCGGGGGGGGGGAGGGGGAGGAACGTAGCATGCTGAGGAAAGAGGCGGGGGAGAGGCCTCATCCCCGCCTCTTCTTCTCCTCCTGCCCCCCGGACTCGGAGCGGCGTGCTGCGGCTCCCTCCTCCCTCCGGCAAGAGGTACGTAGCACGCTGGGGAAAGGGGCGGGGCAGGAGCCAGGCTGCCGGCAGAGGCTGCCACGGAGCCACAGCAGCCGGCAGCATCAAGCTCTGACCCCATGGGGAGGGGGGGGAGGCGGAGGAGAGCACGCCGGGGCCCCTTTCGACTGTGGGCCCGGCACCATGGCACCACTGGCGCCATTATAAATCCGGTATTGACAGCAGGGCACGCTGTGCATCAGACAAGCTTTGAAAACCAGTTTCATGACTGGCCAGGTTACGGTGTGAAAGTTCTGTTTGTTTCTCCTTGCTGAAAACCCGCCCCCTTGGTTCACTCTACTTCCCTGTAAGCCAACCGCCCTCCCCTCCCCCCTTTGATCTCCGCTTACAGAGGCAATAAAGTCATTGTTGTTTCAAATTCATGCATTCTTTATTAATTCATCACACAAATGGGGGGATAACTGCCAAGGTAGCCCAGGAGGGGTGGGGGAGGAGGGAAGCACAGGGGTGGCGTAGTTGTACGGGCACCCCCTAGAATGGCATGCAGCTCATCATAGAAGCGGCATGTCTGGGGCTCTGACCCGGAGCATCCGTTTGACTCTCTGGTTCTTTGGTAGGCTTCACGCGGCACTGCTGCGGGCCCTGTTATAACCTCTGTCCTTCATGCCCTTGGAGATTTTTTCAAATATTCTGGAATTTCGTCTTTTGGAACGGAGTTCGGATAGCACGGATTCGTGCTGATGAGCTCTGCATGGTCACCTGTGCACAAAAGTTCGCAGGGCTTTTCCTGTCTACCTGGCCAGTGCATCTGAGTTGAGAGTGCTGTCCAGAGTGGTCACAATGGAGCACTCTGGGATAGCTCCCCGAGGGCCGGAGGCCAATACCTTCGAATTGCATCCACACTACCCTCGTCGGGGAGGAGTACAGAAATCGATTTTAAGAGCTCTTTAAGTCAACAAAAATGGCTTCGTCGTGTGGACGGTTGCAGGGTTAAATCGATCTAATGTTGCTAAATTCGACCTAAACTCGTAGTGTAGACCAGGCCTACGACTGTAAGCGAGAGGAGACTCAAGCCCAGAGTCATTGCGCCCAGGCTTGTTTCACTGAAACAGAATAGGGCAAATATATTCCTCAGTCAGCTCTAAAAGAATAAACCCTAACTCCTCAGTCTCCTAGTAAATGGCTGGACAGTGACTAACAACGTGGGGCCCCAATCTCAGGCAGGGCTCTGTCTAGATGCTAGTACAATACAAATAATGAATGATAATCGTTCCATGGTATTTTTTTTAATACATGGAAAGTAGCTTTTGTATTTTCAGTTTATCCACTGAATCATTGAACTTTTGTTTCTGTGTGATTATTTTCAGGATTCCTTTCCATTAACAGCTTTCCAAACTAGTAGCTGAAAGCCCATGCTGTTGTAAATGTGAAATTCATAAAGTCAGGTGCGTGAAAAAACCCCAAATGGCTGAGAACTTAAAATTGCATGGGAACAGATCACGAATGCCGATGATGATTGAACCTGGTAATATTCTAACCAAAAAGAGCACAACCATGCTTGAGGCTGTTTCCATTGCTTCACATTGACTCACATTCTAGACTTCAGCATGACACAGAGTGATAATCCTGGAATCCTCTTATATAGATAGTATTTAACACTACTGGACCCAGTCCTTCAGTACTTGCTCAGGCAAAACTCCCACATTCTATCTATTGTAACTAGAAGGGAGATGATTTTTGGTGCTCACAGCTTGTTTCAAGAATTGACAGAGTCAATATTCTTCAACTCAGCGGAATTAAAAGAGCCTGCCCCACCCCAAAAAGTCCTGGATGGACAGGGCCGCCCAGAGGATTCAGGGGGGCTGGGGCAAAGCGGGGGAGCTGCGGCTTTTGTGCTCACCTGGCGGCGGTCCGGGTCTTCGGTAGCACTGAAGGGCCCCCGCCGCCGAAATGCCACCGAAGACCCGGACCGCCGCCGGGCCAGGGCTCGCGGGGCCCTTGCGGGGCCTGGGGCAAATTGCCCCACTTGACCCTCCCTCTGGGTGGCCCTGTGGATGGAAGGGGGAAAATCACAGTGCAAGGGTGCAGTTCACAAGCTTTACTAGTTCACATCGCACCTTCTTAAAAAATAAATAATCAATGTTTGAACATGCAAATTTCTCTTTCGTGCACATTTATTTTAGGCTTTAATGTTCTGAATTCTTTAGTAAAATAAATGACAAGGTACGTCTTATAACACATCGCTTTTAAGCATCTCAGGTTTTTAAGCAGTTTATCAAAAAGAAAACACAAGGAAGTAGCCATTATTAAGGGATCAATTAACAAATATTTCATAGGACCTGACCCAAACTCTTCGAAATCATTGGGAAAGTGCTTATTGGCTGCAGTGTAGAACAGAGCCAGAATCTCAGCTGGTGAAAGTGGCCTAGCTTCACTTACTAAATGGAACTATACTGATTCCAAACAGCTCAGAATCTGGCCCTTAACGTTTGACCCTCACTTTCCTTTCTGGTGTTTCCCTGGGAAAACTTATTCCAGCCTGGAGTGGAATGGCTACATTTACATTTAAATGGGGATATTTAACAGACAGCCGATAGCTATTCACAGGGCCTAATGAGTGTGTTAATTTATATAAAAAGAACAGGAGTACTTGTGGCACCTTAGAGACTAACAAATTTATTAGAGCATAAGCTTTCGTGGGCTACAGCCCACTTCTTCGGATGCATATAGAATGGAACATATATTGAGGAGATATATATACACACATACAGAGAGCATGAACAGGTGGGAGTTGTCTTACCAACTCTGAGAGGCCAATTAAGTAAGAGAAAAAAACTTTTGAAGTGATCATCAAGATAGCTCAGTACAGACAGTTTGATAAGAAGTGTGAGAATACTTACAAGGGGAGATAGATTCAATGTTTGTAATGGCTCAGCCATTCCCAGTCCTTATTCAATCCTGAGTTGATTGTATCTAGTTTGCATATCAATTCCAGCTCAGCAGTCTCTCGTTGGAGTCTGTTTTTGAAGTTTTCTGTTGTAAGATAGCCACCCGCAGGTCTGTCATAGAATGGCCAGACAGGTTAAAGTGTTCTCCCACTGGTTTTTGAGTATTATGATTCCTGATGTCAGATTTGTGTCCATTAATTCTTTTGCGTAGAGACTGTCCGGTTTGGCCAATGTACATGGCAGAGGGGCATTGCTGGCACATGATGGCATATATTACATTGGTAGATGTGCAGGTGAACGAGCCCCTGATGGTATGGCTGATGTGATTAGGCCCTATGATGATGTCACTTGAATAGATATGTGGACAGAGTTGGCATCGGGCTTTGTTACAAGGATAGGTTCCTGGGTCAGTGTTTTTGTTCAGTGATGTGTGGTTGCTGGTGAGTATTTGCTTTAGGTTGGGGGGTTGTCTGTAAGCGAGGACAGGTCTGTCTCCCAAGATCTGTGAGAGTGAGGGATCATCTTTCAGGATAGGTTGTAGATCTTTGATGATGCGTTGGAGAGGTTTTAGTTGGGGGCTGAAAGTGACAGCTAGTGGTATTCTGTTATTTTCTTTGTTGGGCCTGTCTTGTAGGAGGTGACTTCTGGGTACTCGTCTGGCTCTGTCAATCTGTTTTTTCACTTCAGCAGGTGGGTATTGTAGTTTTAAGAATGCTTGATAGAGATCTTGTAGGTGCTTGTCTCTGTCTGAGGGATTGGAGCAAATGCGGTTATATCTTAGAGCTTGGCTGTAGACAATGGATCGTGTGGTGTGTCCTGGATGGAAGCTGGAGGCATGTAGGTAAGTGTAGTGGTCAGTAGGTTTCCGGCATAGGGTGGTATTTGTGTGACCATCGCTTATTAGCACAGTAGTGTCCAGGAAATGGACCGCTTGTGTGGATTGATCTAGGCTGAGGTTGGTGGTGGGAAGGAAATTATTGAAATCATGGTGGAATTCCTCAAGGGCTTCTTTTCCATGGGTCCAGATGATGAAGATGTCATCAATGTAGCGCAAGTAGAGTAGGGGCGTTAGGGGACGAGAGCTAAGGAAACGTTGTTCTAAGTCAGCCATAAAAATGTTGGCATACTGTGGGGCCATGCGGGTACCCATAGCAGTGCCGCTGACTTGAAGGTATATATTGTCCCCAAATGTGAAATAGTTGTGGGTGAGGACAAAGTCACA
>NW_020696728.1:0-25660 GCF_002925995.2 Terrapene triunguis
GGAGGGGCCGGACCCCGAGAGAGAGTGGACCCCCGAGAAGGGCTGTCGCACTAAAAGGGGCACCCCCCACGGACCGCACGGGGCCAAGAGTGGGCACGATCTGTGAGTCCGTGACACTGGGGAAAGCCCCGAGGGCTGGGAATTGGAGCGGGGGGGGGGAGGGGTGAAGAACTCTGGGTACCTTGGGAGCTCGTCCCTGTCGCCAGCAGAAGTTGGTCCAGTCAAAGCTCTGTCCTCCCCTCTCCCACCCTGTCTCTCGGATCTCCTGGGACCCACCCGGCTGCAGGACACAGCAAAGCTCCGGTTGGAGCAGGGATCTGCAGTGACCCCTGGACCCTGCTCTGGGTCGCGGCTTCCCAAGGCAGCCTCCAAGCTGTCCAGTTGGCCTGCCTGGCACTGGCTGTATGCTGTGCGCCCCTTGGCCGGTTCCTTTAGCACTCTTGGGTGTAATTGATCGGGGACTGGTGATGTGAGAGTGTCTGATTTTAGCAGTTGCTGTCTCACCTCCTCCTTTATTAGAGTTGGGAAATTTTCTGGTCCAGCCGTAGCAGGGGTAGGCAACCTATGGCATGTGTGCCAAAGGCGGCACGCGAGCTGATTTTCAGTGTACTCACACTGCCCGGGTCCTGGCCACCGGTCCGGGGGGCTCTGCATTTTAATTTAAATTTAAATGAAGCTTCTTAAACATTTTAAAAACCTTATTTACTTTACATACAACAATAGTTTAGTTATATATTATAGACTTATAGAAAGAGACCTTCTAAAAATGTTAAAATGTATGACTGGCCCACGAAACCTTAAATTAGAGTGAATAAATGAAGACTCGGCACACCCCTTCTGAAAGGTTGCCGACCCCGATCCATAGCATCATCAAGGACGGACACAGCCTCCTGCCTCACTCCAAACACAGACAGGACTAGCTATGGGACATTCCTGCCTTTCCTGCTTCACTAGTTACTGTTTCACCATCTGCATCCAGCACTGGATCTGGACCTGACCTAGGGCTGTTTGGTCCTGACGTGTTTTTAAACTTTTGTCTTATTGTCCTTCATACAAATGGCCATTGGATCCTTTAGTTTCCCTTATCAGTTGCCTACATTTTTACTTGTAACTTATATTCTTTGCCATTTACTTCCTGTTTCCCAGCCTCTGTACTGACTGGGCTTTGATCTCCGTCCAGCTCAGGGATTGCATGTTCCAACCATTCACGCAGCGTTCTTAAAAAGCCTTTTTAACCTCAACCCTGCCGGTGGCTGTCAGTGAGTGGACTCCTGCCCCCTGCAGAACTCAATGGGGCTCCCCCCACGCACGGTCTGTTTGTGCAGATCCAGTGTCAGGGCCGTGGCTGTGTTTGGAGAGCAACGTGCTCCCCCCGGCTCAGCTGTTGCAGTGGTTCGGGGCCCCCCTGTGACAAACGTGACCCTGGTTTCTAGTCTGAGGTCATCTCACGTCAGCCCCAGACGCTGGCTCCCGTTCTGCTCCGTCTGGGAGATGGACGAGCCCCCTGCTCCCAGAAATCGGCTCCCTGGGGGGTCCTTACAGACGGGATCAGGTCACCCCTGAGCCTTGCACTGAACAGGCTCCTTCCGTCGCTCACTCACAGGCAGCTTCTCCAGACCTTGAGGCACCTCCGTGGCTCCCCTCTGAACCCCGCTAACGTTTCAGCCTTTCTGCAGGGCCAGCGCCAGGGCTAGACACAGCAGCCAGTGATGCTCTCACCAGGGGCCGTGTACAGAGGTGACCAGTGATAAGCTGCCAAAATATTAACAACTGGTTCCCTCCTCCTCACCCCACGAGGGGGTCGTGCCGCCCCCCGCCTCCCGGGACTCCTGCCCCATCCAACTTCCCACATTCCTTGACACCCCACCCCCAGGACCCCTGCCCCATCCAACCACCCCTTCTCCCTGTCCCCCGACTGCCCCTGGAACCCCTGCCCCTGACTGTCCCCCACCGCCCCATCCAACCCCCTGCTCCTTCCTGACTGCCCCCCCAGGACCCTTGACCCCATTCGATTCCCCTTTTCTCTGCCCTCTGACCGCTCCGAGTCCCGACCCTAATCCACACCCCCCCGTTCCCTGCCCCCCTTACCGCGCTGCCTGGAGGTGGGGGCTGCGCCACCCGGAGTCGGGGCCGGGAGCCGCGGGTGCCGGGCCGGAGTGGGGGCCACGAGCCGGCCACGAGCCGCGGGCCAGCCCGGAGTCGGGGCCCGGGCCGGAGCTGCTGGCTGGCCCGAAATCGGGGGCCAGCCCGGAGTCGGGGCCGGCCCGGAGACGCTAGCCGAAGTCGGGGGCCGGCCCGGAGCCACTGGCCAGCCCGGAGTCGGGGCCGGAGGGAGCCGCGGGGCGGCCAAGAGCCGCTGGCCGGCCCGAAGGCGGGGGCTGGCCTGGAGTCGGGGGCTGGGGGCCGGGGCCGGAGTCGGGGCTGGGGGCTGGCCTGAAGCCACTGGCCGGCCCGAAGTCGGGACCGCGGGCCGGGGCCGGAGTTGGGGACTGGCCCGGAGCTGCACGGTGCCTGGAGCCCTCCTCGCCCCCCCGCCCCAGCTCACCTAGCCCCCCAGGGCCAGGCGCCTCCAGACCCCACTGGAAACAGCCCCCCCCAGCCACACGCCCAGCCCCCCAGGGCCTCCCCAGCTGGCAGGAGCCCAGGGCCTGTGTCTGGAGCTGCCTAAAGGGAACTGGGAACATTCCCCCCAGGGACAGCTGTACGGCGGCAGCCAATGGGATTGTGCAGGAGGCTGGACCAAGGCTCCAGTGGCCAATGGGTGAGCTTGGTCTGTTGGTGGCGTTATTGGCTGGTGGGAGCCGGGGGGGCGGGTCTCCCAGCATGTGCCAGGGAAGGGGTGCGAGGAAGCTGGGCTGGGTCTCGGTGCCATGTTCGGGGAGGGGGGGGGATCTGCCCTTTGCGTCACAGTGACCCCAGCCTGGGGGACGTCACCGCAGCCCCCAGCCAGGACAGCCTCTCTCTGCAGCCGCTCGCCCTGCGGGGCTCAGTCCCGGGGGAGCCTGTCCCATGAACCCTGCCCTGCTCCTGGGCTCCCGGCCATGGGACGAGCTCAAAGTGCTCCATGGACCATCCCTCAGCTCCAGAGCCCCCACCGCCGCCCCAAGGGGAGAACGGCCACATTTCACACAAGGGGAAACTGAGGCTCAGGAAGCCTCACCGCTTGCAGCAAGTCAGTGTCAGCAATGGGAATAGAACCCAGGAGTCCTGACGCCCAGTCCCCCCTCCCCCTGCTCTAACCCACTAGACCCCACTCCCCTCCCAGAGCTGGGGGAGAACCCAGGAGTACTGGCTCCCAGACCCCCCGTCTCACCACCAGCCCCCACTCCCCTCCCAGAGCTGGGACAGAACCCAGGAGTCCTGGCTCCTTCCTTACCCCTCATACCAAGCTCCCGTAACTCCGGGTATAACCCAGTGCCCCTGGACAGACTGCGGCTGCGCTGGGGTAACACAGGCTGCCACGGGCACGGCTCAGACTGACCAGATTTTAATTCATGATAAAAAACCCAGAAACGTCCCAAACCCACTTTATTGCTGTTGGCAAAGCTGCAGAGCGAGATCGGGGGCGCAGGGCTGTGGACACACACGAGGCCCAGGGTGGGGGCTGTACAGGGACTGGGCCCGTCCCACACAGACTCCGCGCTGGGCGCTGGGCTCAGTACGGCTGGACCCCGGGGGAGCCGCACACGGGTGCAATGGGGTCTTTAGCCGGGCGCTGGGGCTGCCCCACCCCCAGCCCTGGGCCCGATCCTGCCCCACAGGGACCCCATTGACCGGGAATGGCCGAATCTGGCCCAAAGCCTTCTGGGTAATGGCTGGAGGGGCGTTACCTGGGGTGACTGACAGCAGCCTCTGGCCAATAGGGGCCGGGCTCGCGGTGCAATCCAGCGCCCACTGGAGTCAAGAGAAACCTTCCCCATGACGGGAATGGGGTTTGGATCAGCCCCGTGGGTCCTGCTACCCCCTGACGAGGGGCCACCCCCATTCCCAGCCCCATGGGCAGCAGCCCTCTCCCTGGATAGGTGCCCCCCAAGCCCAGCAGGGGGGTGCAGGGGCAGCCTGAGGGGCCGGCTCCCCAGTGAGTCTTCAGCGGGTTGGTTCGGTGCAGTTATGGGGCCGGGGGGCTCCCGCCTGGGTACAGCAGCTGGCACTGAAGGGAGGGGAGCAGGGACGCTGGGGGCAGAGCTGGAGGGAGGGTGCGAGTGGGTCCCACGAAAGCACTTGGGGGATTCGGGGGCCCCGGCTCCTCCCCGTGTTTATCTGAAAGGCAAAGAGGGTCAGTTACCAGGATCCCTGGGCCCCGACGCGAGGCTGGCAGGGATCGGGGCCATTCCCCAGCACCCCCAGGCAGTCTCCCATTGACGCAGGGGCTCCTGGGTGGGCCCAGGGGCTGCTGCTGGCTGGGGGGGCACAGTGGGTGGGGGGTCTCCCCAGGGGGTGCTGGGTGGGCCCAGGGGCTGCGGGTGCAGCAGGTGCCTCCCCGGGCAGCAGCTACTCACAAGGGGCCCCGCGGGTTGCGGGCGGCGTTCATCTTCATGCCCTTGATGATGAGGATGGTGCCCGCGATGATGCCGATGATGCCCACGGCCAGGCCCAGGGCACACACCAGGGTCTCTGTGGTCTCGGGGACGGGGGTGGGCACCTGGGCTTCTGGAGAGAGGGGGAGAGGGACAGGGCATGGAGTGAGGGAGCCTGTTCCCACCCCTCCCTCCCTCCCAGAGCTGGGATAGAACCCAGGAGTCCTGGCTCCCAGCCCCCACTGCTCTAACCACCAGCCCCCACTCCCCTCCCAGAGCCAGGATAGAACCCAGGCGTCCTGGCTCCCAGCCCTGTGCCCAGCGGGCTCCCCGGGTGCCCCGGCCTCACCCCAGTGTATCGTGAAAGTCTCGGGCAGCCCCCCGTGCTCCACCCGGCAGTCGTAGAAGTCGCCCTGGCTGGGGACGAAGGGCAGGTAGGAGAACTTGCGGAAGGAGTTGTCCTGGCGGGGGTAGAAGTCGGTCTCGTAGACGCCCCCCGTCACCTCCTGCCCGTTCTTCAGCCACGTCACGCTGAGCACCGGTGGGGAGAACTTGTCCACGAAGCAGATCAGGATGTTGGGTTCGCCCAGCTCCACGGGGCCTCTGGGGAACACGGTCACCTCAGGGGGCACTGGGGAGACAGGGGTTAGTGGGTCCCATTGCCTGCCCCTGAGCCAACCAGTCCCTGCCCTGGGGCCGGATTGGGGGCAGCGCCCCCTAGAAGGGAAAGGCCCCGTGTCCCATTCCCTGCCCCCCTGAGCCAGCCAGTCCCTGGTGCTCACGCTCCAGCTCAGGGTCTCTCCCCAGGACTGTGGGGGCGTCACCGGGGCCGTCCCAGCTCCCTGCCCTGACGGCTCACGGGGCACCAGGGGCAGGGGAGAGAATCCCCCAGGGGCAGGGCCTGGCGCTGGGCAGGGGCCACGAACAGCCCTCGGCAAAGGAGCTGCCCTGGGCCCACAGCCTGGAGGGTGTGAACTGCCCGGGCCCCCTGCCCTGTAGAGCCCTGGCCCGGCTGACTGGCTCCCCGGAGCCCTCCAGGGGCAGGGAGGGGAGCTGAGTGGGGACTCGCACTGGGTACGCATGGGGAGGGAAGAGTCCCGGGAGTGATGCCTGGCAGGGAAAATGTCTCACCGTTCTCAGCCTGTGTGCGGTTGGACCTCTTGATCATGATCTCCAGGTTTTGCTTGCCCACAGCTGCGTTGCCCAGGGCAAGCTGCGCCTCAAAGCTGGCGAACTTGCCGAAGTCGGGCAGGCGCCAGACGGTCTCCTTCCTCTCCAGGTCCACATAGAACATCTCGTCCTGGTTGAACCCCTGCGTGTACTGCCCGGACTCCTGCTGGGATCGGTCCGTGCGCTGGTAGAACTCCACCTGGGAGAGCATGTTCTCTGCTGCGGGGAGACGGGCGTCCCCATCAGCACCCACACCAGCCCCTCCCCGGGATACAGGGTCTCTGATCTCTTCCCCTGGGGCCACAGCCCCCCGGCCGTGACATTGGCACTGGGACGCCCTGGTGTGAGGGGAAAGCGGGTGCAGGGAGCCCCATGACCCCTGGTATCGTGCTGGAGCACTGGGGTCAGCGCTGCCTGGGAGGGGACAGTGCCCCCCACTGTGCTCCCCCGTCTGCTCACTTCAATCCCATCGAAGCCGTGGCCGGGCCTATCCCCACTTAGCTTGCGAAGGGGGACATGGCCCCAGTCCAGAGCGGTGTAGGGGGGAAGCTGGATGTCATTACTGCCGGACATTTCACTCTCCCGTCTGTGTGTGGGGCTCGTTCCGTGTCCCGGCGTCGCCAGGACCTGGTTCTCGGGGCGATTTCAGTCCCTGGCCCCCGACACTTGTTGTCCCACAAACTTATACAGGATTGTTTTAGGGGTCAAGCAAAGATGCCACATTTATTATTAATCTGTAACTATTAGCAAATACCTTAATGCTTACACACATACACTTACACACACACACACACCAAAATGTTCTGCAGCTGCTGGATAGTTACCAGTCCTGATTGTAGTTTGAGTTCGCAGCTTGGGATCGTAGCTCGTGGCAGCTAACTGGCCAGGAAAGCTGGGCACGAGGAGGAGCCGGGTCTCTGTCGGGCGCGCACCGATGCTCCTTGATGTTGATAGCAGAACGTTACCCAAAGTCTCTCATCTCACCCTTCCTTTTTTATAGGAGTTTAGTTTGGATTCAAAGTTTCTAGGTCTCGCTGTGTCACGCCGCCTCTGGGTTTGGTGCTTGATCACCCGTCAATTGCAGGCGTGACTGTCAGCCTGGGACCTGGCTTTGATCTTCCTTCTGTTGTTTCTTTTTAGGGTGGATGCTTCTTGCTTGAGTTAGGGTTGTTGTCTAGTTCTTCAGCTGTTGGTATTTGAACTTTATCTTATCAGGACGGGCTGGTGCTGGAGGTTGATTCTATCACCCATGCATCCCTTATTCACACATCTCAACTAGACTAATAAAATTACAGTATGGCTTGCAAAAATAGAGGCTGCAGCACAAGCCTTCTACAAAATGGAGTCAGCATTTTAAAATGGGTTTTGAGTTACAATATTGCACAGAAGTTACAATGTTACAATGTAGGTAAAATGGCAAGTGTAATGAAATGGTGAACAGAAGTTACAATGGTACAGTGAATAACTAAAAACAATTTCATTCATATTGGTTCTACATTGTCCCCCTTTTGACCCTTCAATCCAGGGGTATTGAATGGGTCACACTTTATGTAATTGTTTTAAGGCAGAACCAACATAACAGTTAGGATTACTAATAGGACAATGATGGGATGAAAAATTATATTTAGAATTGCTGACCAGGTGGGCTGCTCCTACAACACTCTGCCCCTTTATTTATGATTATTACAGCAGTTGTGTTATTGTAGGGCACAGGTGATCTGTTGCAAACAAACCAAACAATTATAAAACCATTACCATTACAAAAATTGGGTACATTGACAAACAAGATGAGGCCCAAGTTTGATGCTGCAATAGCCATCAAACAATAAAAGTCACTGAGGTCAGGACCTTCTTAAGCACACACAACAAATAAGATTTTGTAGGAGTACCACAGTTGTCATGCAAGGTTAAGCTGATTTGGACTTAAACTAACATTTAGTTGCTAAAATGTTGCAGAATTTCCTATTTTTTACAGTTGTTCTTAAGAGGTTTTTGGGGACCTGAAAGATGGGGCCCTACAATTATGGGCCATGGTTTTACAGGTTATGGGGGCCCAAGAACTACCCTTTAGGGCTTGGGGAAGTAGAACCAGAGTGCATAGAGGAAAGTGTGGAATTAACAATACAAGCAAATGTAACTAACAATGCAAATGTATTAATAACAAAAATTAACAACAAAATGACTATTAGAGAACCTAACAAAAAATAAACCTGATACATTGGGGACCAAAATCCTTTGGACACAAGTGGTGATTGATAAATTGGATGGACATGGGGGAAGTAGAGAGAGGAAAAGACATTTGCCCTGTCTAGTGTAGTATCCCCTCTTTTTCTGGACCCAATGCTAGCACAGGACACCACTAGAGACAGACACAGAACATGCAACACAGAACACTGAACACAGACTTTGTCATGACACTATAACCATGGGATTTTATAACTCTTTAGCTGGTACCAGCTCTCCTGATGTTCTGGTTTAGAGCCTGAAAGATAAAAGCTTGGAAACAAATTAGCACAGTGCTTCCACCATGGCAGAACCTGCTTAGTTTCTGCCACAGTGTGTTTGGTACTTGGGGCTGCACAAATGCTAATTAAGTGGTGCATTTTTTGTGAGTGTAATTTTTTCTTTCTCTTAGTAAAAGGGCATTAACACTTCATCTAGAAAAAAAATTTCTGTTTTAAAATCTTCAGCCATTTTGCCATGGCCTGGAGATCTGAGGCAGAAGCAGGCACTGTTGTTAACTGTTTCAATGGCATTTTGGCCCTGGAAGGAGGAATTTACCCAAATATCCCAAATATCCCCCTTCCCAATCTCCAGAGGGGTCCCAAAGGTCTGCCCCCTTCTGGGGTCTCAAATGTTTCTTCTCCTGATGTTACTGCTGCTGTAAGATTTGAGAGTGCTGTTTTAACTCTCTGTACCTAACCTGTTTTTCAGTTTCTTTATCTTTTGCTTGCCTGGGCCTGATCCTGCTTTTTTCAATAAACAGGTTCTTTCCATGGGTACAAGCTTTTTCCACTCCCAATTTAGCAAGGAGGGTGGGCTTTTTAACTAGCCCCCACCCTTCCTGGTCCCGTTCCTTAAACATTTTCTTCAAAATTGTGAAATTACCACAATATTACTTACAAAAAAACAAAACAAACAAACAACATAAACCACACTACACTGCCCAAACTCCTATATCCTTCAGAGTTTGATTTAACAGAACAAGATCTGTATCTTATGTTTTTAACCCACTCTGGGCCAGAGGGAGAGACGCTAAGCCTCCCTCTGTATTACTCGGTCTGCTACCACCGAGGGTTCATACACCAATTATACAAATCCTTCCCCGGATCAGAGTGAGAAACACTAAGTTCTCCTCTTTAGCTCAGTCTTGCTACGGCTGAGGGTGTATGTACCTCTATAACACAATTTAAACCTAAACTCCTAAATCCTTCAGAGTTTGGTTAATCCTTCCCCGGATTATGTACCTTTATAACACAATTTAAACCTAAACTCCTATATCCTTCAGAGTTTGGTTAATTAACTGAAAGTTTACACTCTTTTTCTATAGTGCCAGGCTTGCTAAAGCTGGCGGTGTGCACACCACTTTTATAATAACTGTGGATTCTATGCTTGCTCCCCCTTTCGCATTCTCCACCAATAATGTTGTCCCACAAACTTATACAGGATCGTTTTAGGGGTCAAGGCAAAGATGCCACATTTATTATTAATCTGTAACTATTAGCAAATACCTTAATGCTTATACACATACACTCACACACACACACACCAAAATGTTCTGCAGCTGCTGGATAGTTACCAGTCCTGATTGTAGTTTGAGTTCGCAGCTTGGGATCGTAGCTCGTGACAGCTAACTGGCCAGGAAAGCTGAGCACGAGGAGGAGCCGGGTCTCTGTCCGGCGCGCACCGATGCTCCTTGATGTTGTTTGCAGAACGTTACCCAAAGTCTCTCATCTCACCCTTCCTTTTTTATAGGAGTTTAGTTTGGATTCAAAGTTCCTAGGTCTCGCTGTGTCAGGCCGCCTCTGGGTTTGGTGCTTGATCACCCGTCAATTGCAGGCACGACTGTCAGCCTGGGACCTGGCTTTGATCTTCCTTCTGTTGTTTCTTTTTAGGGTGGATGCTTCTTGCTTGAGTTAGGGCTGTTGTCTAGTTCTTCAGCCGTTGGTATTTGAACTTTATCTCATCAGGACGGGCTGGTGCTGGAGGTTGATTCTATCACCCATGCATCCCTCATTCACACATCTCAACTAGACTAATAAAATTACAGTATGGTTTGCAAAAATAGAGGCTGCAGCACAAGCCTTCTACAAAATGGAGTCAGCATTTTAAAATGGGTTTTGAGTTACAATATTGCACAGAAGTTACAATGTTACAATGTAGGTAAAATGGCAAGTGTAATGAAATGGTGAACAGAAGTTACAATGGTACAGTGAATAACTAAAAACAATTTCATTCATATTGGTTCTACACACTCACCCCCCAGGGCCGGTCACTGGGAGACCCGGGAACTCCCCAGCCAGAGACATGAAAGCGGCGCTGGGTGGGGTCAGACACACTCCGGGAGGGGGAGGGGTCTGGCTGGGGGCTGAGGCTGGGAGCTGCCCAGGGCCCATGGGAGTTGGGCACCTACATCCTAGGGAGTCATTTGCTGATCCCAGCTCACCCGGCAGGATCTCACCGAGCGACTGCAAAGGAGGGAACCCGTCACCAGTAGCCGAGGAGAGAGTCGGCCCCACAGAGCCCCCCCATGGGTCTGAGTCCTGGGGAGACAATTGGGCCAGGCTGGGGAGCGGGGCCAGGGGCTCCCTGCTCTGCACAGACGCACTCACTGCTCAGCAGGGTCTGGCCCTGGGGCGGCTCTTTGGGGAACGCTCCCCCATCCTCCCCTGTGCCTGGCGCCCCCCTGGGGGGATCAGCCCCCGAGTCCCTGTGGGGGAGGGGGGCTGCACCCCTAGGGCAGGGCTGTGTCATACCCAAACCACAGCGACTTCCCCACGATCCTTCTGCTGCCCCCACGCCAGCCTCCCCTCCCCCCTCCCTGACACGGGGGTGAGACCCTCCTCCCCTGCAGCCCCCACCCTGCCCAGATCAGCCCCCATCCTCCTCCCTGCCCTGTCAGTCCCCTCATTGTCCCATTCCTGGGGGTGGGAGCGGGGCGCTATGGGGGTGAAGCCGCCCCCCCCAGGCCCAGGTGTCCCAGCCCCCGCCCCGCCCGTACCTGTCACCGCCCCGGTGCCCGGCAGGGCCAGCAGGGTGAGCAGGGCCAGCTGGGCCATGGGGACGCCCCGTCCTGCGCCCATCTCCTCTCCCCGGCACTGGGCTGGGCGCGGGGCCGGCAGCACTAGGGGGCCGGGGGGGCACATGTCACACCCTGGGGGGGGGGCAGGGCTGGGGGCAGCGCCCGGCATTGGCCAGGGGAGCCCGGCCCAGGGGCCTGCGCCCAATGGCAGAAATCCCTGCGCTGACCAGGCTGTTACTGGGCAGAGCAGCAGCACTGAGCCTCGCCCAGAGGAGATGGAGAAATTCACGGTTCCCGGCTCTCAGGATCGTGTCACGAGTCTCAGGATAATTCTTGTGTTTTCCTAAAGCCCCAGCTCCAGGAGTCACGTGGGTCTGGGACGATCCCAGCCTCGTTCTTGGAGACCAAGGGAGTGTCTGTGGGGAGAGCTTCAACCTGTGACTCCTGGCTCAAAGAGCAGAAGGGAAATAAACCCCACAGCTGGGATTTGTACGTCATCGCAGGAGTTTAAAGCCAATCTCAGGATTTTTGAACATTTGGGGCTGACAATACTGCAAATTCCCGGCCAGACGCTTGCTCCCGGGGCTGGGGCGGCTCCGCCCAGCAATCCAGTGTGCAAGCGGCGCCTCCAGGAGGGGTTTGTCCCAGTGTGGAGGCAGCGCCGCCGGGGGGGGTTGTACCCGGTGTGGGGACAGCACCTCCCCACACAGCGCTGACGCCACTCCCAGACCCCCTGTTCTGCAGCACGGCTGGGTGCACAGTGGGGGCTTGGCCGGCCCAGCTCTGCACTGGGGGGGTCACACCCCTGAACCACAGAGATCTGCCAGGACAAGTGTTAAGTGTAGACAAGGCCTCAAACGGGGTTTGGGGGACCATCCATGGGTGACTGGGACACAGGCCCATCACCCTCTAGGGGGCGCTGTTCCCATCTGGCCCCAGGGCCGGGACTGACTGGCTGGGGAGGTGGGGACGGGGACATGGGGCCTTTCCCCTCTGCTGGCACCGGCTCCGATCTGCTGTTAGTGACCAAACTCCCTCCCCCCGGGGTCTCTCCTGGGCCCTTTGTGGGGTATGTTGGTCCCTGCCCCCTGCCCAAACCCGCTGCCTCCCGCCCCCATGGCAGCTAACGCGCTGGGTGTTCACACTGCGCCCGGCAGGAGGGGCCGAGCGCTGGAGGGGCCGGAGAGGGGCCGGCCCAGCAGTTCAGGGCTGGCCTGGGACCCAGGAGCCCTGTGGTCATTCCCAGCTAGGGTGACCAGACAGCAAGTGTGAAAAATCGGGACGGGAGTTGGGGTTAATAGGAGCCTAAATAAGAAAAAGACCCAAAAATTGGGACTGTCCCTATAAAATCGGGACATCTGGTCACCCTATTCCCGGCCCTGCCACAGACTCCGTGTGATCCTGGGCCAGTCACTGACTTCTCTGGGCCTCCCTCCCCAGCTGGGCCGTGGGGACAATGGCCCAGCTCTGCCCCATGGGTTGGGGGGTGAACGCAGCAGAGAGGGGGAGGGGCTCAGAGACTGGGGGCCAGAGAAGCCCCTCAGGGAGATTGATGGTGGGAGCAGCTGGGAGGCCGAGCTGTGCCTGACCCATGGACACTGAGACCCCCGCTCTGGTGGGGTCCCAGGGGGGCAGGGCTCAGGCTCATGGAATCATAGAATCATAGAATATCAGGGTTGGAAGGGACCTCAGGAGGTATCTAGTCCAACCCCCTGCTCAAAGCAGGACCAATCCCCAACTAAATCATCCCAGCCAGGGCTTTGTCAAGCCGGGCCTTAAAAACCTCCAAGGAAGGAGATTCCACCACCTCCCTAGGTAACCCATTCCAGTGATTCACCACCCTCCTAGTGAAATAGTGTTTCCTAATATCCAACCTAGACCTCCCCCACTGCAACTTGAGACCATTGCTCCTTGTTCTGTCATCTGCCACCACTGAGAACAGCCGAGCTCCAACCTGTTTGGAACCCCCTTTCAGGTAGTTGAAAGCAGCTATCAAATCCCCCCTCATTCTTCTCTTCTGGAGACTAAACAATCCCAGTTCCCTCAGCCTCTCCTCATAAGTCATGTGCTCCAGACCCCTAATCATTTTTGTTGCCCTCCGCGGGACTTTTTCCAATTTTTCCACATCCTTCTTGTAGTGTGGGGCCCAAAACTGGACACAGTACTCCAGATGAGGCCTCACCAATGTCGAATAAAGGGGAACAATCACCTCCCTCGATCTGCTGGCAATGCCCAAAAATACAGCCCAAAATGCCGTTAGCCTTCTTGGCAACAAGAGCACAGTGTCGACTCATATCCAGCTTCTCGTCCACTGTGACCCCTAGGTCCTTTTCTGCAGAACTGCTACCTAGCCATTCGGTCCCTAGTCTGTAACAGTGCATGGGATTCTTCCGTCCTAACTGCAGGACTCTGCACTTGTCTTTGTTGAACCTCATCAGGTTTTTTTTGGCCCAATCCTCTAATTTGTCTAGGTCCCTCTGTATCCGATCCCTACCCTCTAGTGTATCTACCACGCCTCCCAGTTTAGTGTCATCTGCAAACTTGCTGAGAGTGCAGTCCACACCATCCTCCAGATCATTAATAAAGATATTAAACAAAACCGGCCCCAGGACCGACCCTTGGGGCACTCCGCTTGAAACCGGCTGCCAACTAGACATGGAGCCATTGATCACTACCCGTTGAGCCCGACGATCTAGCCAGCTTTCTATCCACCTTACAGTCCATTCATCCAGCCCATACTTCTTTAACTTGCCAGCAAGAATACTGTGGGAGACCGTATCAAAAGCTTTGCTAAAGTCAAGGAATAACACATCCACTGCTTTCCACTCATCCACAGACCCAGTTATCTCCTCATAGAAGGCAATCAGGTTGGTCAGGCACGATTTCCCCTTGGTGAATCCATGCTGACTGTTCCTGATCACTTTCCTCTCCTCTAAGTGCTTCAGAATTGATTCCTTGAGGACCTGCTCCATGATTTTTCCAGGGACTGAGGTGAGGCTGACTGGCATGTAGTTCCCCGGATCCTCCTTCTTCCCTTTTTTAAAGATGGGCACTACATTAGCCTTTTTCCTGTCATCCGGGACCTCCCCCGATCGCCAAGAGTTTTCAAAAATAATGGCTAATGGCTCTGCAATCTCATTCGCCAACTCCTTTAGCACCCTCGGATGCAGTGCATCCGGCCCCATGGACTTGTGCACGTCCAGTATTTCCTAATAGTCCAGAACCACTTCTTTCTCCACAGAGGGCTGGTCACCTTCTCCCCATACTGTGCTGCCCAGTGCAGCAGTCTGGGAGCTGACCTTGTTCGTGAAGACAGAGGCAAAAAAATCATTGAGTACATTAGCTTTTTCCACATCCTCGGTCACTAGGTTGCCTCCCTCATTCAGTAAGGGGCCCACACTTTCCTTGACTTTCTTCTTGTTGCTAACATACCTGAAGAAACCCTTCTTGTTACTCTTAACATCTCTTGCTAGCTGCAACTCCAAGTGTGATTTGGCCTTCCTGATTTCACTCCTGCATGCCTGAGCAATAGTTTTATACTCCTCCCTGGTCATTTGTCCAATCTTCCACTTCTTGTAAGCTTCTTTTTTGCGTTTAAGATCAGCAAGGATTTCACTGTTTAGCCAAGCTGGTCGCCTGCCATATTTACTGTTCTTTCTACACATCGGGATGGTTTGTTCCTGCAACCTCAATAAGGATTCTTTAAAATACAGCCAGCTCTCCTGGACCCCTTTGCCCTTCATGTTATTCTCCCAGGGGATCCTGCCCATCTGTTCCCTGAGGGAGTCAAAGTCTGCTTTTCTGAAGTCCAGGGTCCGTATTCTGCTGCTCTCCTTTCTTCCTTGTGTCAGGATCCTGAACTCGACCATCTCATGGTCACTGCCTCCCAGGTTCCCATCCACTTTTGCTTCCCCTACTAATTCTTCCCTGTTTGTGAGCAGCAGGTCAAGAAAAGCTCTGCCCCTAGTTGGTTCCTCCAGCACTTGCACCAGGAAATTGTCCCCTACACTTTCCAAAAACTTCCTGGATTGTCTGTGCACCGCTGTATTGCTCTCCCAGCAGATATCAGGGTGATTAAAGTCTCCCATGAGAACCAGGGCCTGCGATCTAGCAACTTCTGCTAGTTGCCAGAAGAAAGCCTCGTCCACCTCATCCCCCTGGTCTGGTGGTCTATAGCAGACTCCAACCACGACATCACCCTTGTTGCTCACACTTCTCAACTTTATCCAGAGACTCTCAGGTTTTTCTGCAGTTTCATACCGGAGCTCTGAACAGTCATACTCCTCTCTTAAATACAACGCAACTCCCCCACCTTTTCTGCCCTGCCTGTCCTTCCTGAACAGTTTATATTCATCTATGACAGTACTCCAGTCATGTGAGTTATCCCACCAAGTCTCTGTTATTCCAATCGCATCATAGTTCCCTGACTGTGCCAGGACTTCCAGTTCTCCCTGCTTGTTTCCCAGGCTTCTTGCATTTGTGTATAGGCACTTAAGATAACTCATTGATCGTCCCTCTTTCTCAGCATGAGACAGGAGTCCTCCCCTCTTGCGCTCTCCTGCTTGTGCTTCCTCCCAGGATCCCACTTCCCCACTTACCTCAGGGCTTTGGTCTCCTTCCCCCGGTGAACCTAGTTTAAAGCCCTCCTCACTAGGTTAGCCAGCCTGCTTGCGAAGATGCTCTTCCCTCTCTTCGTTAGGTGGAGCCCGTCTCTGCCTAGCACTCCTCCTTCTTGGAACACCATCCCATGGTCGAAGAATCCAAAGCCTTCTCTCCGACACCACCTGCGTAGCCATTCGTTGACTTCCACGATTCGACGGTCTCTACCCAGGCCTTTTCCTTGCACAGGGAGGATGGACGAGAACACCACTTGCGCCTCAAACTCCTTTATCCTCCATGGAGGTGGGGGAGGGGGAAGCTCAGAACTTCTGCCTGTGGGGCCAGCCCCAAACCTTCCCCTGGGGCTAAATTTACCCCCAGCAAACCAGAGACCCCCCCACACACCCGTCCTGCCTCAGCTGGGAGCAGAGGGTCGAGGCACCAGGGGAAGAGGACAGAGGGTCCCAGGCCTGTTGCTGGGGGCCCTGCTCTGGTGGGGGCTGGCCCCGCTCTCCAGCTGCCCCGGGGCCATGGCAGGCGCCAGGCAAGTCCTGCAGCCCGACCCCAGGCCCTGCTCTGCCCCCTACGAGGGAGAAGTCGGGAACCGAGCCCTGCTGGGGCCGGCTCTGCCTGGCGACTGATGATGCTGCCCAGCCCCGGTGCTGACTGGCCCCTGGGCTGGGGGTGCCCAATCCCCGGGGCCGTGGGCAGCGTCCCGGGGCTGGTGCTCGGAGCTGGGCAGAGAAGGTCTCAGGCTGGGGGTCCCGACGCCTTTCCAGGTCTCTCCCTCCTGAGCAGTGATGGGGGCGGGTCGGATCCTGGGGGCCGGGAGCGGCTGGGCTGGGGCTCTGCTAGTGACACTGGCGGTGCTGAGAACCCACCTGGCTCATTGCACGGAGCCTGAAGGTGAGCAGAGACCCCCAGCACCAGGGTGTAATTTGTAATGAAAGAGGGGCCGGGGCTCAGGCCTGGCACAACTTAAGCACTGCCCAGCGCCCCGGGGAGCCCCGTCCTGGGCAGCGCCGGGTGTATCCGGGGGGATCGGACCCCAGCGCCCCGGGGAGCCCCGTCCTGGGCAGCGCCGAGTGTATCCGGGGGGGATCGGACCCCAGCGCCCCGGGGAGCCCCGTGCTGCCTGTGCCAGTGGGTGTCTCCCCGGTCATCGTCTCTGCCCTACGCCCCTCCCCCCCGGTCAGTGTTACGGTCACTCCCCTCCCCCCACACGGCCCTGCCCGCCCGCCGGGCTCGCCCGGGACTGGGAGGGGTTCAGGGCGGGGGGGGGGCGCTGGGGGCGCCGGCTGTTCCCCGCCCCTGGCTCCGAGCCCCGGGGGGGGGGGGGGGAGGGGCCGGGGGGGGGCCCCGGGGCTGGGCCCCCCCCCCCCCCGCAGGGCGGTTCCTGTACCAGACGAAGTCTGAGTGTTACTTCACCAACGGCACCGAGCGGGTCCGGTACTTATACCGGGACATCTACGACCGGCAGCAGGATGTGCACTTCGACAGCGACGTGGGGGTGTTCGTGGCGGACACGGAGCTGGGCCGGCCCGACGCCGAGCACTGGAACAGCCAGCCCGAGATCCTGGCGCAGAAGCGGGCTGCAGTGAACACGTTCTGCCGGCACAACTATGGGGTGGACAAACCCTTCACCATCGACCGGAGAGGTGAGTGGGGGGGGGAGGTGAGTGCGGGAGACACGTGGGGGCGGCGGGGGCTGAGCTGCTCCTGTGCTGGGGATGGCAGGGAGAGGGGCGGGGCCACGGTTAGGGGGCGGGGCAGGGAGCGGGGCACACAGAGCAGGGGGTGGGGTCATGGTTACGGGGTGGGGCAGGGGGCGGGGCACACAGAGCAGGGGGTGGGGTCATGGTTAGGGGGCGGGGCAGGGGGCGGGGTCACCCAGCCGCAGGTGGGGGACGGAACCAGGGTCTGGGAGCGACCAAGATCATGTCCCCGGGTCTGGCTGCGGCGCCCCCTGTCGGCAGCCAGCAGAGCCCCAGGCCCAGGTCAGTCCCTGCGGGGGGGCGGTGACTGACCCTCCCCCCCGCTCCCAGCCCCCGCCCCCCTGAGGGGTTCAGCCCCCAGCACCCCCCACTCAGACGCCCCAGGTCAGGCATCTGCTGCGGCTCCTACCCCCCCTTCCTGGGCTGCGGGGGGCCGGGCAATGGGGCAGAACTTTCCCCACCCCCCAACCGCACCCCTCCCCCCTCAGGGTGCCCCTGGCTGGGGGGTGGGGGCAGCCCCTGGTCCCTGGGCTGAGACCCCGTCTCCCTGGGCCCCGAGCATCAGACAGTCCCTGGCTCTGTCCCCATGGGGGTGACAGGACACGACCCCGCCTCGGGCCCTTTCTGCCGGAGCCTGCCCAGCGCAATGGGGGGCAGGAGAGAACCAGCCTAGGGGGTAGATGGGGGGCTGGGGCCTGTCTCTGGGGCAGGGAAACAACTCTTCTTCCTCAGCATCCTCCATCTCCAGCCCCTTTCCCAGCCCCCCTCTCTCTCTCCTCCCAGTTCAGCCCGAGGTGACAGTTTTCCCCACAAAATCGGGGTCCCAGCCCCACCCCAACCTGCTGGTTTGCTCGGTGACGGGGTTTTACCCCGGGGGGATCGAGATCAAGTGGCTGAAGAACGGGCAGGAGCAGACGGCCGGGGTGGTGTCCACGGAGCTGCTCCAGAACGGAGACTGGACCTTCCAGATCCTGATGATGCTGGAGATGAGCCCCCGACGCGGGGACGTCTACACCTGCCAGGTGGAGCACATCAGCCTGCGGGACCCCCTCGCCGTGCACTGGGGTAAGAGCCTCTGAGTGTGGGGCAGCCCCTGAGCCTGCAGGGGCAGCCCTCGGGGGATGGGCCTGGGGCAGAGCACTCACATGAGTCCTGATAACCCAAATCTATCGACCTGGGCTGGGAGCTCACATAGGCGGGCTCCACAATGCAGTGTAGACACACCCTGAGTGGGGCAGTGACGGGGCGGGGAGAGGAGCAAAGTCTCCATGATAATGAGTGGTCTGGAGAAGGGAGATCGGGAGCGTCTGTTCTCCCTGTCTCACAGCACAAGGACAAGGGGACACTCAGTGGAATGGAAAGGGGCAAATTCACACCTGGTAAAAGGAAGGAAGTTTCCCACACACTGTGTGATTAGCCTGTGGAACTCACTGCCACAGGATGTCACTGAGCCCAAGAACAGAGCAAGGTTCACACAGGGACTGGCTATTTCTGTGGCTCTCAGACTATCCAGGGCTAGACTCAGAGCCATCCCTTAGGTAGGGCGAATTGGGGGAACCACTCTGGGTCCCGTGGGCCGGTGCGATTGGCCGGTGCAGTCGGTCCTGGAAGAGACGAATCCGTCACTTCCACCCCAGGCCCCTCACCTCCCTAGGTACAGCCCTGGCTAGACCAGTTCATGCTGACAACGGGCAGGGATATCAGACCTCGCGCTGCAGGGCCTGAGCCGATCTCTGACGATCACAGACCAGGAGGAGCCCTGACGTGGGGCAGATTGTCCCACAGCTGCTCCTGCAGGCCCTGGCCCCTGGCTCTGCCCCGGCCGGCGCTGGTCACTGGGCAGACGGGAGCCCGGATTGGAGGCCCCTGGCGCTGACCCGGCCGGCACCGGTCACTGGCGCAGACGGGAGCCCGGCCCGGAGGCCCCTGGCGCTGACCCGGCCCGTTCCATGTCCCTGTTTCAGAGGCGCAGTCTGACTCCGCCAGGAGCAAGATGCTGACGGGGGTTGGGGGGTTCGTGCTGGGGCTGATCTTCCTGGCGCCCGGACTCCTCATCTACCTGAAGAATAAGAAAGGTGACTGGCTCCGGGCGGGGGCAGGGCACCAGGGTGTCTCTGGGCGGATGTGGGGCTGGGGGGGGCTCAGGGGGATCTGGGCCTGGCTGCAGGCTCCCTCCCCCCCCCCCCCCCCCCAGGGGCTGCTCAGAGTCTGGCAGGGGCCTCCCGGCTTCTAGTCCCCTGGGGCCGGGTCTGGGTCAGACCCTCCCCCCTCCTAGGGCAGGGACAGAGCAGGGGCCATGGGCAGATCTCAGTGGAGGGCCCCGGGGCCAGGCTGGGAGCTCCCACTCTCCTCTCCCCTCGGCCCCGGGGTGGGACAGACCCCGACTCCTCGCAGTGCAGGGAGCTGCCCCTGCCCCGGGGCTCAGAGCGTTTCCGTCCCCTCCCCCAGGGCAGGGATCCTGGGTCAGGGATTTACAGTAATAACGGGGGGCGTAACCCCAGGTCTGGGGGCTGGGGGGGGGCTGGGTTCCCAGTGAGGGGGGTTCCAGGCCGTGGGGCAGGGGCTGGAGCTCTGACCCCCAGGAACCGGCTCCCCCTGCCCAGGGCTCTGACCATGTTTCTCTTTGTTTTTCAGGGCGCCCCGTTCCCCAACCTGCAGGTAATTTCAATCCCGCCCCCCCAGTTAAACCCGCCTCCCCCCACACTGACCACAGGCTGCCTGGGGCGCCCATGAGGCGGCTGCTTCTGCCCCTCGGCCCCTGACACCCGCCCGGCTCGGCCCCTGGGCAGCTGGGCAATGGGGCGCTGGCACCGTGGAGGAGGAGTCTGCGGCTCCCTCGGTCCCCGTTCAGGCCAATCCCCGAGCTGCTCCCGGGGGCAGAGAGTCCTGGGTCCTGCCGAGCATCGCCAGCCCTGCGGCTGCCGGGCAGAGTCCCTGGGGGCCCCTGGGGCCTGGCAGAGAAAATCCCCCGTCCGTCCCGCTAGCCCCACGGCCAGGGAATGATTTCTCTCCCCTCTCCCTGCAGGGCTCCTGCGTTAGATCCTGGGCGTCGGATCCCCTGGCCGGCAGGAGTTTCCATCCGTCTCCCCTCGCCCAGCCCGGAGAATGCAGAACCTGGGGCCGGTCCCTTCCTGTCCCCGTCTGCTCCCTGCGCTCTGCCCGGCTCCAGCCCGCGCTGCCCCCCCGGGGACCCGTCCCTGCCCCTCAGTCCCAGCAGGGCCCTGGGACGACCCTGTCACGCTGTCGAGTGGCTCACGAGTGTGGGAACCAATCTCAGGGCACAGTTAGTACCCAGGGCACCAACCCCAAATTGGCTGAGTTCTGTACTGAGTGTGAACTCCGCAGGCCCTGTAACAACGTAACCGCGGAGCCACAGAGTCCCCTTGGGCTCTCCCATCTGTCTGCCCACCCCGGCCAGCCTGCCCTTGTGATCGATGGATCGTCCCTTCCCCCACAAATCACAGCGATATTCGGGTCACTCCCTGTCCCACAGGACCAGTCGCTTACCCCAGGGCAGTGGCACCTTAAATCTCCCTCCACAGACGATGCTTGTAGCCAATCCTGTAATAACCTCAGTAAAGATTTGTTACCTACGACAAAGCACTGGGAGTTCTTGACAAGGTTACAACAGGTCACACACACACCAGGGAGTTACAGCCCTAGGGGCCCAAAGGTCACAGAAACTCCTATAAGAAGCAAGCGCTGTGTGTGCTGTCGGGCTGACCCGGGCACAGCCAGGGGATCTGGTGCTTATGCCTGGTCATTCCTGCCCCTTCCCATCCATGCAGCGTCCAGCGAGGGGTTTCTCCTGGACAGGGGTTTCATGCACTTCCTCCCCATGTTCCAGCTGGTGGGACGAGCGCTCCTGCACCTCTCCTCTTCATGGGGGTGTGTGTGGGGGGGGGACCTCAACCAAGTCTTGTTTCCTCTGAGGTCCCCGAGGGCCCCCCTGGGGCGTGGGGCTTGTCTAGATGCCCAGCGCTGCTGCAGCGCGTCTGGTGAAGACGCTTCGTGCCGATGGGCGGGAGATCTCCCCTTGGCCTGATAACCCATCTCTGCGCGGCAGGAGAGTGGGGGGGAGACGCTCTCCGCTGGCAGCGCTGGGCACACGAGTGCTTGTGTCCGTGTCACTTATGTCACACAGGGAGGTGGTTTATTCACACAGGGGCATGTGCCAGGGGGTTCAAGCAGGGGCACCCCCACAATCAGCACAGGCACAGAACTGCCCCAGTCCCACGGTGGAGACGACAGGTCCTCAAGCCCTGGAGCCGCCGGGGGGCGGGGAGGGGGATCCAGCTCCTCTGCCTGTCGTGGGGGGGCGGAGTCAACTCCTCCAGGCATGGGGGGGGGCACAGAAAGGGCCCCTCCAAAACCAGTCAAATTTGCATTCCTGTGCACACCCGTGCGACACCCCGAGCGACGTCAATCACACTGACACACGCGCAGTGCAGACTGACCCTAGGGCGTCTGTCGCTGGGCTGGGTGGAGAGAACCCGGCCTGGGCACTCTGGTGTTTCACACCTGGTGCCGCGTCTCCTGCCTGGGGTCACTGATTCAGAGCAAACCCTTCCCTGTCGCCGGACAGCCTGGGACACGCTGTTCTAGGGGAGACTGACGCAGACAGCCATTGCCAGCATCTCACAATCTAACCCCACTGGGATCCGTCTAACCCCATTTTAACAGTGAGAACACACAGCCGAGCCCAGCTGGGCACGGGGCAGGGGCCGGATCTGATTAGGGGGAGGAGCCGCCGGGGCGGCTCTGAGTGGGGGGTGATTCCGGGGGGAGGCTGCGGGTTTGTTCCCAAGCTGGACGGGCTCCCTGTCCAGGGGTGGGGAGAGCGGGGAGGGAGCATTGGGAGCCCCGGGGAGGGGGCCCCCCAAATCTCTTCCCCAGGGGAGAGGCAGCTGGAGAGATGCTCCTGTCCCAAGCCTGGGCTGCAGTGACCAGCCTGACACCCCCAGTCCCGGGGGCTCAGCCATGGGGCACAGGGCTGGGGAGCAGCTCAGGGGCAGCACACGGGGTGGGGGCAGTTATTATCCAGCATTCCAACCCCCCCCCGCCCCCAGGGAGTCACAGCCCCTCCTCCCTGGGACCCAGAGATTCACTCCCCAGCCACCCGGAGCCCCGTCCCCAGCAGAGAGGCCCAGACCTGTCTCCGGGGGGTTGGCTCTGAGCTCCAGTGTTTGCCGGCAGTTACCACGTGTGACGAGATGGGAATTATCTGTGATGTTGTTATGAGGCCTGTGTGTGCCTCAGTTTCCCCCATATGCTGCACTATTACCCAGTGGGGTGGGGAAGGACTGTCTGCTCTCAGGGCAGGCTGGGAGCCACAGGTGTGGGGATCACCCAGCTGCCTGGGCCGAAGACCCCAGATCAGTGGGACAGCTGAGCATGGCAGATCCAGTGGCCGGTACATTAATACACCAAGCACCCAGTGCCTCAGAGGGAGACGGACTTCTCGCCTCTCCGCAGGGGGCTGAGCAGTGACCCCCAGCTGGAGAGCAAAGGGCTGGGAGGGGTGGGGGGGAGGAGCTGGCTGCTGGGGATGTCGGGGGGCTCCCACCTGGCATCTGCTGGAGGGGGAGAGACAGACAGAGCTTGAGCCCAGGGGGTCCCTGCAGCCGGGCTGGGCGCTGGGCTGACCATGGGCCGGGCTGTGACGCTCCATCCTCTGGGCTCCCCTCAGGGCTCCCCGTGCTGGGGCCAGCTGGCGAATAAACCCCCTGTTCTGACAGTGCTGTCTGAGTGTCCCTGCAAATGCTGGGCCGGGGCATTGATCCCCGAAGAGCGGCCAGGTCTCCCCCAGGGTCTGCAGAGACAGCGACTCTCGGGGGAAAGCATCACAGAGAGACATAGATAAAAACCAATAACCAGATGTAACCATGCTGTCATAAACATACAGTTAAGGGTTAATTCTTCTTTTACCTGTAAAGGGTTAAGAAGCCCACATAACCCAGCTGACACCTGACCAAAAGGACCAATAAGGGGACAAGATACTTTTAAATCTGTGAGGGGGGAAAAAGTCTTTGTTGTTGGTCTGTGTGCTTTTGCTGAAGATTCAGGAGGCAGCCATCTAACTCCCTTTGAATTAGTAAGTAATAACTGAAGAAATACGTTAGATTACTTTTATTTTTGTTTGTGATTTCCTTTGTAAAAAGAGGGAGGCTATTTCTGAGTTTTGTAACTTTAAAGTTTGCCTAGAGGAGAGATCTTCTATGTTCTAAATTATTTCACCTTTTTTCCTTAATTAAAATTCTTCTTTTAAGAACCTGATTTATTTTTCATTGTTTTAAGATCCAAGAGTTTGGGTCTGTGTTCACCAGGACTAATTGGTGAGGATATATTCTCAAGCCTCCCCAGGAAATGGGGTGTAGGGGCTTGGGAGATATTTTGGGGAAGGCAGAGCTCCAAGTGGCTCTCCTTAAATGTTGTTTAAATCATTTGGTGGTGGCAGCATTACCTTTTAACCTAAGCTGGTAAAAATAAGCTTAGGGGGTTTTTCATGCGAGTCCCCACATCTGTACCCCAGAGTTCAGAGTGGGGAGGGAACCCTGACACATGCCCTGAGCAGCAGGAATTGCCCGTCTCCCACATGGGGCGTTGGATGGGCCCGAGCTCTTCCCTGCCTGCCAGCCAGAATTGGGGCCCCAGGACCAAAGTCCGGTCTGTCGCTGGATCCAAAGCAAGGCCCCAGCCTGTTAAACTCCCTCTCTGTAGTTCCAGTTTGTTTTGTGGCCCTCACCTCTCCTCTGGCCCAGCCCTGCCAGTCTGGGCGACCCGCCCCAGGTTGGGGGACGTCTCTGAGCTGGTCACTGTCCCAGGCACTGCAGTGATCACCCCCCGCTGCTGTTAGCGCCTGGGGAGCTGGGGTGACCCCCCCCCCCCACAGAGCAGATCAATCCCTGGCTGCAGTGATCCATAAACCCTGCATGGACGTAACCCAGCGCGGGCCCCACAGACACTGCCCGGGCTGTGATATCACCTTCCTCATGAAGCAGTAATGGACCCAGGTTGCCCAACTGGCATCCTGGGGGAATCTATGGCTCACGGCCTGGCCAGGCACCAGCTGGGAGAGCTGCATTCCCTGTCGCATGGATCATCCCACACCATTCGCTGGGGCACCAGGCTCCATCGTAGTCCCCTGACCTGAGCCCCCGTCACTGGCTGCGGGCCGGCGAGGGGTCAGTACAGACAGGCTTGTGATGGGGCGGGCGGGTACCACAGCGAGGGACAATCTCTGGCAATCCCCTGTCAGCAGCTGTCGGCCAGTACCTCCTCCCTTGGCTGGGGATGGGCCAGGTCTCTGTCGCCTCCACTATTGCAGGCTCTGGTTTCATGCACCCCTCCCCCTCCATGGCCGAGATCCCCCCCTTCTGCCAGCCCCACCCTGCGCTGCTCCCCCTTCCCAGGCAGGGCTGGGGTCTGGATGCCACCAGCCCCCACTTGACATGGGTCACGGGCTCTGCCCAGGTCTGACTAACATACAAACACCCTCTAGCCACGCCGGGGACACTCCCCAGCCCCAGGGCCGGCTCTAGGCACCAGCGCTCCAAGCATGTGCTTGGGGCGGCACTTTCCGAGGGGCGGCACTCCAGCCCCCCCCCTTTTTTTTTCTTGGGGCGCAAAAACCCGGGAGCCGGCCCTGAACCAAGGTGTTTCCTGTCAGCTGAGGCGTTCAGGCTGAGCTGGAACTGACGCTGCAGTTCTGGCTGCAGTCGCTAGATGGCGCTCACGGCAGCCTGAGTCGCACAGGCTGGATGCAGTTCACGCTGCCCGGCCGCTGGAGAGCCGGAGCGTCATCCCCCGGAGCTGAGCCCGGAGCATCATCCCCGGAGCTGAGCCCGGGCTGCGGCGGCGAGAGGGGCTCAGCTCCAGACCGGGGGATGATGCTCGGGCTCTCCAGCGGCCGGGCAGCCTGGGTGTGAGGAGCTGGGGAGGGAGGGAAGTGGGGCAGGGAGGGAGGTGGGGTCCTGCTGCCACTGCTGCTCCGAGTCTCCCCAGGGCGGTGCGGCGTTTCCCCGCCCGAGTGGGCTGTGCAGGGCACCGCTGGGCTGGGCAGGGGGTGCGGATCCCGGCTCGCGCGCTGCCAGGGTGTTATACCAATAAAAACTAGCAGGATCTTATTAAAGGGGACAAGACATTTGTCACATTTATTGTAAATACCATAATAAAATAAAAGATAACAGTAAACAACGTTGTTTGGCTACTTATTCCTATGATTACTTATATATATATAAGTCCATTCACACAATCATTCATACAAGTTCTGTATAGATATTAGAGTTACCAGCCTAAAGTTGCTTGTGACAGAATACTGGCCAGGTATCCTGTACACAAGGATGGAGCCGAGTCCGGGTCAGGGGCACCTGATGCTCCTGGAGGCTGGCAGCAGAACCAGAGACTCAAAGTCCTTA
>NW_020696728.1:40660-56695 GCF_002925995.2 Terrapene triunguis
CTCTGCATGCAAACCATTGAAACCCCACAGAAAACAAGAAAACCCCTCACTTCTTCACACTTGGCTGTGTGAAAACACATGTGAATGGGCCCAGCTCACCAAGCAAACCCAGCTGGTGCTGTATGTAGAGGTGGCCCAGGTTTATAGTATTTATATTTTTTTATTTGTTCAGATAATTCCCTCTCTTTTATTTTAACTTCTCTTGGGGTATCTTTGAGAATGTCTAACTGGTTTTGGACCCCAGTGGCCAGTATTTTCCATTTATCGGTTTCTCGTTCAGATACACTGAGTTTCTCATGCAGTGCGGCATTCTCCTCTCGGCAGCTAGCCAAGAGAAGGAATGCCTCATTGCGTGCTTCCCACAATAGCCAGATTGCAGCCGAGTCCCTTTTTATCAGGGTTGAAGGCCTGTAGACCGACAGATATTTTGTCAATCTATCTTCCAAATCAGCTATAGTATAGACATCGGCTAATGCTTGTTCAGTCCATGGTCTGTACCCAAACTTTTGCAAAATTGTCTTAAAAGGAGTCATTTCCTGTAGGAATGGTAATTTTTTCTGCTCTTCTTGAGCGTTATCCTTAGGGGTCTCCTTTCGCCTAAACATATTTCTTTATGAATCCCTTTTACCTTTATAACACTTCTGTGCCATGCTCATGCTGGGACTTACACAACACAAAAGTCTAAACCCACTAAAAACTGCCTGACAGAGCAGGATGGGGGAACGCTAAGCCCCCTACCTTTTGGGGTTGATCCTGCTAAGACCGAGGGTATATTCCCCTATGCAATTTTTCCCCGACAGATGGGTTGGAGCGAGGACTCTAATCATCCCCCTTAGGGCCCGGCACCTCTATGACCGGGGGTGTGCACACCTGAATGATCGATCACTTTATACGTATGGTATATCTTTTGGCAGTATTTTCAACAATCACAGTGCATGTCTTCCCTCTTTCGCAATTCTCCACCAAAAATGTCTCCCTGCAGACGTGCCCAGCGGTGGGTTTACATCATCTCTCAGCTCACTGGGTTATTCCAGGCCCTGTGAACCCCCACTGGAAACAACAACCCCACCGCAGCCGCGCGCCCAGGGCCTGTGTCTGGAGCTGCCTAAAGGGAACTGGGAACATTCCCCCAGGGACAGCTGTACGGCGGCAGCCAATGGGAACGCGCAGGAGGCTGGTCCAAGGCTCCAGCGGCCAATGGGAGAGCTTGGTCGGTTGGTGGCGTTATTGGCTGGTTGGAGCATCCAATCACTGCTGGTGGGAGCCGGGGGGGGGGGGGGGGGGGGGGGGCCCCGCGGCGGGCGGGGGGGGGGGGGGGGGGGGAAGGTGGGCTGGGTCTCGGTGCCATGGGGGGGGGGGGGAATCTGCCCTTCGCGTCACAGTGACCCCAGCCTGGGGGACGTCACCGCAGCCCCCAGACAGGCCAGTGTCTCTGCAGCCGCTCGCCCTGCGGGGTTCAGTCCTGGGGAGCCTGTCCCATGAACCCTGCCCTGCTCCTGGGCTCCCGGCCATGGGACGAGCTCAAAGTGCTCCATGGACCATCCCTCAGCCCCAGAGCCCCCACCTCCGCCCAGGGGGAGAACGGCCACATTTCACACAAGGGGAAACCGAGGCACAGAAAGCCTCACAGCAATGAGAATAGAACCCAGGAGTCCTGACTCCCAACTCCCACCCCTGCTCTAACCCACTAGCCCCCACTCCCCTCCCAGAGCTGGAAGAGAACCCAGGAGTCCTGGCTCCTTCCTTACCCCTCATACCAAACTCCCTGAACTCCCGGTGTAACCAGTGCCCCTGGACAGATTGCGGCTGGGCTGGGATAACACAGGCTGCCGCAGGCACGGCCCAGACTGACCAGACTTTAAATCAGGATCAAAAACTCAGAAATGTCCCAAAACCCACTTTATTGCTGTTAGCAAAGCTGCAAAGCGAGATGGGGGGCGCAGGGCTGTGACACACACGGGGCACAGGGCGGGGGGGGTAGGGCTGTGACACACACGGGGCACAGGGCGGGGGGGGGGGGCAGGGCTGTGACACACACAGGGCGCAGGGCGGGGAGGGGGGGCAGGGCTGTGACACAGACGGGCGCGGGGGGGGCAGGGCTGTGACACACCCGGGGCACAGGGTGGGGGCTGTACAGGGACTGGGCCTGTCCCACACAGACCCCGCGCTGGGCTCAGCAGGGCTGGACTCCGGGGGAGCCGCACACGGGCGCGATGGGGCCTTTAGCCGGGCACTGGGGCTGCCCCACCCCCAGCCATGGGCCCGATCCTGCCCCACAGGGACCCCATTGACCGGGAATGGCCGAATCTGGCCCAAAGCCTCCTGGGTAATGGCTGGAGGGGCATTACCTGGGGTGACTGACAGCAGCCTCTGGCCAATAGGGGCCGGGCTCGGGGCCCAATCCAGCGCCCACTGGAGTCAAGAGAAACCTTCCCCATGACGGGAATGGGGTTTGGATCAGCCCCGTGGGCCCTGCTGCCCCCTGACGAGGGGTGACCCCCATTCCCAGCCCCATGGGGCAGCAGCCCTCTCCCTAGATAGGTGCCCCCCCCAAGCCCAGCAGGGGGGTGCAGGGGCAGCCTGAGGGGCCGGCTCCCCGGTGAGTCTCTAGCAGGTTGGGTGTCATGGTTACGGGGCCAGGGGTCTGGGTACAGCAGCTGGCATCAACGGGCACGGAGCAGGGACGCTGGGGGCAGCAGGGGGGCGCGAGTGGGTCTCACAAAGGCACCTGGGGGATTCAGGGGCCCCGGCTCCTCCCCGCGTTTATCTGAAAGGCAAAGAGAGTCAGTTACCAGGAGCTCTGGGCCCCGACGCGAGGCTGGCAGGGATCGGAGCCGTTCCCCAGAACCTCCAGGGAGTCTCCCATTGACGCAGGGGGTGCTGGGTGGGTCCAAGGGCTGTGGCTGGCTGGGGGGACACAGCGGGTGTGGGTGGCAGAGAGGGGCACAGCAGGTGGGGGGGATTTCCCCAAGGGGTGCTGGGTGTCCCCAAGGGGTGATGTGTGGGGGAGGGGCTGTGGCTGGCTGGGGGGGGCACAGCGGGTGTGCGGGAGTCTCCCCAGGGGGTGCTGGGAGGGCCCAGGGGCTGCGGGTGCCTTCCCCAGGCAGCGGCTACTCACAAGGGGCCCCGCGGGTTGCGGGCGGCGTTCATCTTCATGCCCTTGATGATGAGGATGGTGCCCGCGATGATGCCGATGATGCCCACGGCCAGGCCCAGGGCGCACACCAGGGTCTCTGTGGTCTCGGGGATGGGGTTGGGCACCTGGGCTTCTGGAGAGAGGGGGAGAGGGACCGGGCATGGAGTGAGGGGGGCTGTTCCCACCTTCCCTCCCAGAGCTGGGATAGAACCCAGGAGTCCTGGCTCCCAGCCCCCCATGCTCTAACCCACCATCTCCCACTCCCCTCCCAGAGCTGGGAGAGAACCCAGGCGTCCTGGCTCCCAGCCCCTCTGCTCTAACCCACTAGCCCCCACTCCCCTCCCAGAGCTGGGATAGAACCCAGGAGTCCTGGCTCCCAGCCCTGTGCCCAGCGGGGTCCCCGGGCACCCCGGCCTTACCCCAGTGATTCGTGAAGGGCTCGGGCAGCCCCTAGTGCTCCACCCGGCAGTCGTAGAAGTCGCCCTGGCTGGGGAGGAAGGGCAGGTAGGAGAACTTGCGGAAGGAGTTGTCCTGGCGGGGATAGAAGTCGGTCTCGGAGATGCCCTTGGTCACCTCCTGCCCGTTCTTCAGCCACGTCACACTGAGCGCGGGCGGGAAGAACTTGTCCACAAAGCAGATCAGGACGTTGGGCTCCCCCAGCTCCACGGGGTCTTCGGGGAACACGGTCACCTCAGGGGGCTCTGGGGAGACAGGGGTCAGTGGGTCCCATTGCCTGCCCCTGAGCCAGCCAGTCCCTGCCGTGGGGCCAGATCGGAGCCAGCGCCCCCTAGAGGGGACAGGCCCCGTGCCCCATTCCCTGCCCCCCTGAGCCAGCCAGTCCCTGCCCTGGGGCCGGATCGCAGCCAGCGCCCCCTAGAAGGGACAGGCCCTTGCCCCATTCCCCACCACCTGAGCCAGCCAGTCCCTGGTGCTCACGCTCCAGCTCAGGGTCTCTCCCCAGGATGGTGGGGGCGTCACCGGGGCCGTCCCAGCTCCCTGCCCTGACAGCTCGTGGGGCACCAGGGGCAGGGGAAAGAATCCCTCAGGGGCAGGGCCTGGTGCTGGGCAGGGGCCACGAACAGCCCTCGGCAAAGGAGCTGCCCTGGGCCCCCAGCCTGGAGGGTGTGACCTGCCCGGGCCCCCTGCCCTGCAGAGCCCTGGCCCAGCTGACTGGCTCCCCGGAGCCCTCCAGGGGCTGGGAAGGGGGGAGCTGAGGGGGGATGCGCAGTCTCTGGTGGGGGCTGGTACTGGGCTCTCATGGGGCGGGGAGGGTCCCCTGGTGAGCAAGGTTGGGGGAGGGCCCCAGTAAAGGTGCCTGTCAGGGAAGGTGCCCCCCCTGCCCTGCTGTACCATTCTGGGCCCGCGTGTGGTTGAAACTTCTGATAAGACTCTCCAGGTTCGCCTTCCCCACAGCCGCGCTGCCCAGGGCGCCCTGCTCCTCAAAGCTGGTGAACTTGCCGAAGTCGGGCAGGCGCCAGACGGTCTCCTTCCTCTCCAGGTCCACATAGAAGATCTCGTCTTGGTCCAATTCGAACATGAACTCCCCGGACACCTGCTGGGACCTGTCTTTGTGCTGGTAGAACTCCGCCTGGGAAATCACGTGTTCCACTGCAGGGAGACAGGCATCAGCACCCACCCCTGGGCACAGCCCCCCCAGCTCCCAGGGTGTGCCTGGGAGGGGACAGCCCCCCTACTGTGCCCCCCCCCGGCTCATATGTTCACCCCATGGTCTCCCACCTAAGCAGTGGCCAGGCCTCTAACCATGTAGCTTGTGAAGGGAGACATGACCCCAGCCCAAAGCGGCTCCTGGGGGAGCTGGGGGCTGCGGCTGCAGGACATTTCATTCTCCCGTCTGTGCCTGGGGCTCGTTCCATGTCCCGCCATCGCCATGACCTGGTTCTCGGGGCGATTTCAGTCCCTGGCCCCCGACACTCACCCCCCAGGGCCGGTCACTGGGAGACCCGGGAACTCCCCAGCCAGAGACATTAGAGGTGCGCTGGGGGGTCAGACACACCCCGGGGGGGGAGGGGGGGGGACGGGTCTGGCTCAGGGCTGAGGCTGGGATTCCCCAAGGCCCAAGGGAGTTGGGCACCTACATCCTAGGGGGTCGTTCGCTGACCACAGCTCGCCCGGCAGGATCTCACCGAGCGACTGCAAAGGAGGGAACCCGCCACCACTAGCCAAGGAGAGAGTTGGCCCCACAGAGCCCCCCCCCCGTGGGTCTGAGCCCTGGGGGGACGGGGGACAATGGGGCCAGGCCGGGAAGCGGGGCCAGGGGCTCCCTGCTCTGCCCAGACGCACTCACTGCTCAGCAGGGTCTGGTCCTGGCGTGGCTCTTTGGGGAACGCTCCCCCATCCTCCCCTGTGCCTGGCGCCCCCCTGGGGGGATCAGCCCCCGAGTCCCTGTGGGGGAGGGGGGCTGCACCCCTAGGACAGGGCTGTGTCGTACTCAAACCACAGCGACTTCCCCACGATCCCTCTGCTGCCCCCACGCCAGCCTCCCCTCCCCCCCCCCGCCACCGGGGTGAGACCCTCCCCTCCCGGCAGCCCTCACCCCATCCAGATGAGCCCCCTGACCCCTCACTGCCCACCCCATCCCCTGCCTGCCATGGGGTGAGACCCTCCCTCTGCAGCTCCCACCCCAGATGAGCCCCCCAGCCCCTTCCCTGCCCACCCCATACCCTCCATAGGAACGGCCATACTGGGTCAGACCAAAGGTCCATCTAGCCCAGTATCCTGTCTTCCAACAATGGCCAATGCCAGGTGCCCCAGAGGGAATGAACAGAACAGGGAATCACCAAGTGATCCATCCCCTGTCGCCCATTCCCAGCTTCTGGCAAACAGAGGCTAGGGACCATCCCTGCCCATCCTGGCTAATAGCCATTGATGGACCGAGCCTCCATGAACTTACCTAGTTCTTTTTTAAACCCTGTTATAGTCTTGGCTTTCCAACATCATCTGGCAAAGAGTTCCACAGATTGAATGTGCGTTGTGTGAAGAAATACTTCCTTTTGTTTGTTTTAAACCTGCTGCCTGTTAATTTCATTTGGTGACCCTTAGATCTTGTGTTATGAGGAGTAAATAACACTTCCTTTTTCACTTTCTCCACACCAGTCGATTTTATAGACCTCTATCATATCCCCCCGCCCCAGTCGTCTCTTTTCCAAGCTGAAAAGTCCCAGTCTTATTAATCTCTCCTCATACAGCAGCCGTTCCATACCCCTCATCATTTTTGTTGCTTTTTTCTCAACCTTTTCCAATTCCAATATATCTTTTTTGAGATGGGGTGACCACATCTGCACACAGTATTCAAGATGTGGGCGTACTATGGATTTATATAGAGGCAACATGATATTTTCTGGCTTATTATCTATCCCTTTCTTAATGGTTCCCAACATTCTGTCCATATTTTTGACTGCCGCTGCACATTGAGTGGATGTTTTCAGAGAACTATCCACAATGACTCCAAGATCTTTCTTGTGTGGTAACAGCTAATTTAGACCCCATCAATTTATATGTATAGTTGGGATTATGTTTTCTGACGTGCATTACTTCGCATTTATCAACACTGAATTTCATCTGCCATTTTGTTGCCCAGTCAACCAGTTTTGTGAGACCCCTTTGCAACTGTTTGCAATCTGCTTTGGGCTTAACTATCTTGAGTAGTTTTGTATCCTCTGCAAATTTTGCCACCTCACTGTTTACCCCTTTTCCAGATCATTTATGAACATGTTGAATAGGACTGGGCCTGGTACAGACCCCTGGGGGACACCACTATTTACCTCTCTTCACTCTGAAAACTGACCATTTATTCCTACCCTTTGTTTCCTATCTTTTAACCAGTTACCAATCCATGAGAGAACCTTCCCTCTTATCCCATGGCAGATTACTTTGCTTAAGAGCCTTTGGGGAGGGACCTTGTCAAAGGCTTTCTGAAAATCTAAGTACACTATGTCCACTGGATCCCCCTTGTCCACATGCTTGTTGACCCCCTCAAAGCATTATACTAGATTGGTGAGGCATGATTTCCCTTTACAAAAGCTGTGTTGACCCTTCCCCAACAAATTGTGTTCATCTCTGTGTCTGATAATTCTGTTCTTTACTACAACCAGTTTGCCTGGTACTGAAGTTTAAGAGACCCTCCTCCCTGCAGCCCCCACCCCATTCAGTGCATGGGCTCAGTGTCCGGCACCTCCTGTTGCCCGGAGCCGGCTGTGCAGGGAAAACCCTGGAGGTGCCCCAACCAACTGCGGGGGCTGGAAATCTGGACAGTATGAACCGGCTGCACTTGACCCAGGGCTGGGTTTGGAGAGACTGGAGCAGGCAGCTGAAGAGCCAAACCTGGGGCTGGATCGGAGCCGGCGCCCCCTGGATGGGAAAGGGCCCGTGTCCCCTTCCCTGCCCCCGTGAGCCAGCCACCCCCGCTCTGCCCTCGGGAGGTTACAGGCTGTCACACAGGCTAAGGACACATCTACACTGGCAAAGTTACATTGCTGGCAGTTACTGCGCCGCTCAGAGAGCACCGAAGGGAAACCTCTGTTGTGTGTTCACACTGTCAGCTGCCTGTGCAATAGCGTGTTCACACTTGTGGCACTTGCAGTGGTATTCAGAGCAGTGCACTCTGGGCAGCTATCCCAGAGAGCATCTCTTCCTCTTCTGCCGCTAAGAGTTGTGGGAAGGCGGAGGGGGTCGTGGGGCATCCTGGGTCCTGTCCCAACTAGGGTGACCAGATAGCAAATGTGAAAAATCGGGACAGGGGGTGGGGGGTAATAGGAGCCTATATAAGAAAAAGACCCAAAAATCGGGACTGTCCCTATAAAATCGGGACATCTGGTCACCCTAGTCCCAATGCCCCGTGATGCATTGCTTCGCATCCCAGCAATCCCTGTGCTTCCATCTGCATTTGGCGCCATCTTTCAATGGTTTGTGTACTGCGCGCCCTGCCTCTTCGGTCTGCAGGAATGGATCCCGAGCTGTTGACCAGTATGTTGCTCGCTCTGACCAACACATCACAAGTGGCAGTGGAGTTATTCCTTAAACTGCAAAGGCAAGAAGAGTGCGACATTGATCTCGCCACGCATAGCAGCTACGACACGAGATTGCTTGTGGCATTCACGGAGGTGCTGACCACAGTGGAACACCTCCTTCGGACTCGGGAAACAAGCACTGAGTGGTGGGATCACATCGTGATGCACGTCTGGGATGATGAGCAGTGACTGCAGAACTTTTGCATGAGGAAAGCCACATTCATGGGACTGTGTGAGGAGCTCGCCCCAGCCCTGCGGTGCAAGGACACGAGAATGGGAGCTGCCCTGTTGTTAGAGAAGCGCATAGCGATTGCACTGTGGAAGCTGGCTACTCCAGACTGCTACCGATCGGTCGCTAACCGGTTCGGAGTGGGAAAGTCGACCATTGGACTTGTGTTGATGGAAGTGTGCAGGGCCATTAATCGCATCCTGCTCCAAAAGACCGTGACTCTGGGCAACGTGTGTGACATTATGGATGGCTTTGCACAAATGGGCTTCCCTAACTGTGGAGGGGCAATGGATGGCACACACATTCCAATTCTGGCACCAGATCACTTAGTCACCAAGTACATTAATCGGAAGGGGTATTTCTCAACGGTTCTCCAGGTGCTTGTAGATCACCGTGGGCGTTTCACAGACATTAACGCAGGCTGGCCTGGAAAGGTGCATGATGCACGCATCTTTCGGAACAGTGGCCTGTTCAGGAAGCTGCAAGCCGGGACTTTCTTCCCGGACCAGAAGATCACAGTAGGGGAAGTCGAAATGCCCATTGTGATCCTGGGAGACCCCGCCTACCCCTTAATGCCGTGGCTCATGAAGCCATACACGGGCACCTTGACAGCAGCAAGGAGCAGTTCAACAACAGGCTGAGCAAGTGCAGAATGGCTGTGGAGTGTGCATTCGGCCATTTAAAAACCCACTGGTGATACCTGTATGGGAAGCTGGACCTGGCCGATGGCAATATTCCTATGCTTATAGCTGCATGCTGTACGCTCCATAATATTTGTGAAGGGAAGGGTGAAAGCTTCACTCAGGGCTGGACTGCTGAGGCTCAGTGCCTGGAGGCTGAGTTTGAATAGCCAGAGAGCAGGGCTATTAGAAGGGTGCAGCGAAGGGCCATAAGGATCAGAGATGCCTTGATGCAGCCATTTGAAGCTGAAAGCCACTAATATTTGTTGCCACTAATATTTGGTCCTAGTGCTTGTAATGCTAGGAGGTGATTGGTGCACATGATGCAAGAAGGGGCCTTAACATAATTGTATGTTGCTTTGCAGGGCTCTTTCTGCTTTCACTGAATAGAATGAAGATTGCTTTCAAACCAACACAATTCTTGTATTGAAAGACAACAACCAGAGGAGAGAGTCAAACGAAAAAAATCATCAGCCGGGAGGGAGATGGGGAAAACGGGATGGGGGAAGGGAAGGTCTCAAGAGGAGGAAGGGTCCCGGGACGGCTACAGATTTGTGTATGTCCAGGGATCATACCCAACCTTCTCCTTTGGAGTACAATGCAGTGGGTGCTGTACTTCAGCAGGGCCAGACTGCAGAGGGATGGGTGTTGAGTGCAGTGGGTAGTGGGAGTCCACAGTGCTGGACTGTGACGGGGCAGGAGTGGAATGCAGCGGGTACAGACTGGAGCCAGGAGGTTGATAACAGTGTGTTGGCGCGGGAAGGGGGGAGCACATGGGAAAGAGTTTTGTGACAGTGGCTGCAGGGGAGGGCGGGCGCGGAGCTGCTCGGTTTGAAGAACTAGTATCGCCTGAGCGTGTCTGCTTGGCGCTCCATAACTTTTAAGAGCTGCTCCGTGGCTTCTTTCTGGTGTGTCGAGTTCTCCTTTTGGTCCCTCTTCTCGCTGTCCCGACACTCCTTCAATTCCTGTTTCTCAACGGCGGAGTGCATCATGACCTCACACAGAAAGTCCTCCTTAGTTCTTCTTGGCCCTGACTGGGATGATTTAGTTGGGGATTGCTCCTGCTTTGAGCAGGGGGTTGGACTAGATACCTCCTGAGGTCCCTTCCAACCCTGATATTCTGTGATTCTATGATTCTCATTCTGCGCAGCCATTCTGCCGCCGATAACAAAGAGGGAGGCTGGGCTCCCAAGGTCATCTCTGTGAAGTTTAAATGCAACATTTTACAGAAGCAGGATTGTTTGTTTGTGTGACGAACTGGGACTGTTCTTACTGTGGGGTTTGAATGCTGACAGGGGAGCGTGGCTAGGATAGTCTGCATTGGGGGATGGGAGACTGACCGACGGAGAATACCTGAGCATGTAACATGAGAACCCAGGAAGGGGTTAGAGGCCAGGTGACACCTTTGCCCGGGAAACTGAACAAAGGCTGTGGGAGGGGTCGCTGAAGGCAGAGTTTCGGGAGCTGGCTGGTGATGTGGCTGGGAGGCAGACAGGGCTCTGACCTCCCAAGGGGGCTGGGGCGCCCTGGGACCCCAAGATGGACCTAACTGAGGGGGGTCCTGTTGTCTGTGCCTGCAAGACCTGTCGTGGACTGTGTTCCTGTCGTCTAAATAAACCTTCTGCTTTACTGGCTGGCTGAGAGTCATGGTGCATCACAGGAAGCCGGGGGTGCAGGGCCCTGAGTCCCTCATACTCCGTTTGCAACACACAGACCACTGATTCAGTGATTTAAAACACAGCCAGTACTCACACACCTGTCACTACCTGGCTGACCCCAGGCAAGCACCCATGAGCCACAAGACCCCCAAAATGGTGAGTGGCCGCAGGGGCAGGGTAAATCACTCTTCCCGGACCCTGCTATACACTGGGCACATGGCTCTTGGGGAGAGCCAGCACTGGAGGTGGGGCCTGATAATCATTCCTGCCTCACACTTTCCACAGGCCATGTTCATTATGGAAGATATCTCGCTGCTGAGGGTGAGCAGGGAATCAAGGGAGGGTCTTCTCCAAGCCTGCGGCTTCCTCACCTGTGTGCAGCAATGGTGTCTTTCCCCGCCTCCCCGTGACGGCACAGTGGTGCGGGAAAGTTACTGTTAATGGGGCAAGAAACAAAGCAGCTCTGCCAAAGAACCTGCCGCAGTGGATTGCCCAGTATCTCCACGAACTTGGAAAGCCATTTCCAAGAGCTTCTGCATCTGAACGTGCCGTATTGCCGGATAATCCAGTAAAGATAGTATCAGCAGAAATTTCAATTAGGGCATCGTAAATGTTTCCAAGTTCATAGCGAAGAGGCTTCAACGCATCAATGCGACTCTCCCATCTTGTCTGACTAAGTGGTTTCACAGTTAGAGAATTCACATGGCGAGTCAGAATTTCCCAATGGTGTGCTGAGCCTGAGAAAAACACATAAACACGTTGCACCAGGTCAAAGAAACTGCTTGCCTCCAAACAGCATCTAGCAGCATCATTGACAACCAAATTCAGAGAATGCGCACTGCAAGGAACGAAAAAGCCCCTAGGATTGATTTCCATCATTCCCCTTTGCACACCATTGTCTTTACCCTTCATATTACTCCCATTATCATAGCCATGGCCACGTAAGTTTTCAACAGATAATGACATTGTTTCAAGCTCTTGTAGAATAGTTTCAGTCATAAATGCTCCAGTCGTCTCCTTCAGTGGTACGAAACCCCAAAAATGTTCCTTTATGAGCACTTCAACATTATCTTCATCTGCAGACTTTTCCACATCCACAAAACGAATGATCATCGTCATTTGTTCAATGTGACTCACATCTGGTGTACAGTCCAATATTATTGACAAGTATTTTGCAGAATGGGCAGCTTCTACAATTTTCTTTTTAATGGCATTTGCTAGGATTTGAATCAGGTCATTCTGCATATTTTTTCCTAAGTAATGAACCTGTATTTCATGATCAGTTATTTTACATAGATGCTCCTTCATGACTGAATCAAACAAAGCTAGGTAGTCAACAAATTTTAAAAAGTTTCCATTACCTGGAGTGTATAAATTTTCATTTCTACGGCGGCACGGAATGCTAAATTTTGCCCACTGGGAACACTCACTAAAGCAATCAGAGGCTCAAATATTTGTTGCCAATATTCTTCTTTTTCCTTGATCACACGTAAATTTTCTTCATCGATAGTTTTTCCTTTTTTCAATCGTAATTCAAGTTCTTTCCAATTTTGAAAACATTCCAAAGGTTCTGTACTTCTTTCATGTGAAGAGAGAATTGAAGATATGTTTTTCCAGTCCTTCGAACCATTTTCAGTACGTGATTTACCAATTGCTTGATTTCTAAACAACTTGCAGCAAAAACAAAACACAGAGTCCTTCAACACTGAATATTGTAACCAGTTTCGATGAATTTCTTCCCCATTAATGAGTTTCCTCTTGTAATGCTGAGCAGAGAATTTTCTTTTATTTCCATCCTTAGGGAAGGAACTTGTTCAGGTTCATGTTCCACGACTATTTGCCGCACACTGTCATCTGGGTCCCTATACTGTAACTTGTTTGTAACTTCCTCATCTTATCTTCCTTCTACTTCATTTACTTCAATTTCTGCAGGTGTCTCTGAATACATTTTCTCCACTTCCATATCAGTCTGATGCTGTGAGTTGCCTTCATCTAGAAGTAAGTTTCCATCATCATGAGTTTCCAAACTGCTTTTTTGTGGATGTGAGCTACCCTCATCTCCAAGTAATATACCTTCATCTTGATGTTCCAAACTGCTTCCATGCGGATGTGAGCTAACCTCCTCTCCAAGTAAAATTCCTTCATCTGGATGCTGTGAACTGCTTCCAGCTTTATTTGGATAAAACAGAAGATATTCCAGGAAGGATCCCTGCTGTTTTGCTTGATCCTTTTCCTTCTCAGCCTTTCGTTTATGATACTCAGCTCCTGAGGGTTTTCTTTTTCCTCCTTCTGCCATGGGGCATTTGAATATTGTTATGTACTGTGCTCCCCACTTTATAGTGTTAAGGATGGCAGACACATCACATGGTTGGCGATTTAAACCACATTGCAGCCATCCCAACACATCTTTTCACTGCTTAAAGGTTCAATGATTAGTAACAGACACTCACTTACCTATTAAAACAGTTAGTTATAGCGTTTAAACGGAAACAAAATGACCTTTTTCAACGTTATAACCCTACACCCGTTGTTTGGAAAGTAATCCCCTTCCTCGCTGTTACCCGCTTGGAGTGTGACGTCATCACTTTCGTAGTCTATTAAGCATTATCGCTGTTACTTTTCTTTTATGGACCTTTGTCGCGGAGTCTGAGGGACTCAGGGCCTTGTACCTCCGGCTTCCTGCGATTCACCGTGACTCTCAGCCAGCCAGTAAAGCAGAAGGTTTATTGGACAATAGGAACGCAGTCTACAGCAGAGCTCGTAGATACAACCAGGACCCCTCAATCAAGTCCTTTTGGGGAGTGCAGGGAGCTTAGACCCCAGCTTGGGGTTCCCTGCATTGCACCTCCCAGCCCAAAACTGAAAAACTCCCCAAATCCCTCCAGCAGCTCTCTCCCCCCTCCCCTCTGCTCCTCCTCTCCTTTGTTCCCTCTCCCGGGCAGAAGGTGTCATTTCCCCCACCCCCCCTCCTGGCTCAGGTTACAGCTCAGCTCAGGTAGCTCAATGTAACTCCCAGGCTACATTCCCAGGTCAAATCTGCCCCGCTCCCTGCTCCGTCACATCTCTCCCCCCTTCGAGACTGAACTGAGCGGGGTCACTCTGCCCAGTGACCTGGGGAAGTTCAGGGCCCCCTCTCCGGGACAACGCGTCCGCTGTCAGGTTGTCACTTCCCTTCACATGGACCACGTCCATGTCATAATCCTGCAGGAGCAGGCTCCACCTCAGGAGCTTGGCGTTGGCTCCTTTCATCTGGTGCAGCCAGGTCAGGGGAGAGTGGTCGGTGTGCACGGTGAAGTGTCGCCCAAAGAGATATGGCTCTAGTTTCTTGAGGGCCCACACCATGGCCAGGCATTCCTTCTCGATGGCCGCGTAGTTCTGCTCCCGGAGTAGCAACTTCTTGCTCAGGTACACGATGGGGTGTCTCTCCCCCTTGTCATCCTCCTGCATTACACCGCCCCCAGTCCCGTGTCGGAGGCGTCGGTGAACACCAAAAAGGGCTTGTCAAAGTCTGGGTTTGCCAGAACTGGGCCACTGGCCAGAGCCTCCTTCAGCGCCTGGAGAGCCCCCTGGCACTCCTCGGTCCAGACCACCTTGTCTGGCTTCCCCTTCTTGCACAGCTCAGTGGTGGGGGCAGCTATGGAGCTAAAGTGGGGCACGAACCTTCGATAGTATCCCGCCATCCCAATAAAGGCCTGGACCTGCTTTTTGGTCTGGGGAGCGGGCCAGTCTCTGATCACGTCCACTTTGGCTGGTTCTGGCTTTAGGCAGTCGCTACCCATCCGATGGCCTAGGTAGGATACCTCAGCCATCCCCACCTTGCACTTCTCTGGTTTTACGGTCAGCCCAGCCTCCTGGAGTCGGTCCAGCACTTGTCTAACCTGGGACACATGGTCCTCCCAGGTCTGGCTAAAGACGCAGATGTCGTCAATATACGCCACGGCAAAACTCTCCATCCCCCTCAGTAGCCGATCCACCAGGCGCTGGAAGGTGGCCGGCGCTCCCTTGAGGCCGAAAGGCAGGGTCAGGAACTCATAGAGCCCCAGAGGGGTGGTAAAGGCCGATTTCAGCCTGGCATCTGCATCCAGCGGCACTTGCCAATAGTCCTTTGTAAGATCCATGATGGTCAGGTACCGAGCGCCTCCCAGCTTGTCTAGGAGCTCGTCAGGCCTGGGCATGGGGTAGGGATTGGCTACGGTGATGGCATTGAGCTTCCGATAGTCCACACAGAACCGGATCGACCCGTCCTTTTTGGGGACCAGCACCACCGGCGAGGCCCAAGGGCTGGAAGATGGCTGGATCACCCCCAAAGCCAGCATGTCCCCGACCTCTCTTTCCAGGTCCTGAGCAGTTTTCCCTGTGACCCGGAAGGGGGAGCATTTTATAGGTGGGTGGGATCCTGTCTGCACCCAGTGGACAGTCAGATTAGTGCGTCCCGGCTGGTTGGAAAACAGCTGTGGGTACAGATGCAGCACCCCTCTGATCTCAGCTTGCTGGGCAGGGGTTAGCTGATCAGAGAGGGGAATTGCTTCCAGGGGGAAACCAGCTCTTGTCCCAGGGAATAGATCTACTAAAGGGTCATCTCCCTGCTCCTCCCAATGTCCACACACAGCCAACACCACATTCCCCACGTCATAATATGGCTTCATCATATTCACATGGTACACCCGGTGGTGGTGTGCCCGGTTCGACAGCTCCACCACATAGTTTACCTCATTCAGTTGCTTGACAACCTTGAAGGGCCCTTCCCAGGCGGCCTGGAGTTTGTTCTTCCTCACGGGGATGAGGACCATCACCTGATCCCCGGTGGCGAAGGCGCAGGCCCGCGCCGTGCGGTCATACCAGACCTTCTGCTTCCTCTGGGCTCGGGCCAGATTCTCCCTGGCCAGGCCTATGAGCTCGGTCAGTCTTTCCCGGAAGGTCAGGACATACTAGGGTTACCATATTTCAGCAAGCAAAAAAGAGGACGGGAGGAGCCCCGCCCTAGCCCCGCCCCCGTCCTGCCCTAGCCCCGCTCCCGCCCCTCCCACTTCCCGCCCCCCTCAGAACCCCCAACCCTCCTCCCCAGTCCTTGTCCCCTGACTGCCCCCTCCTGGGACCCCTGCCCTTAACTGCCCCCCAGGACTCCACCCCCTACCTAAGCCTCCCTGCCTCTTGTCCCCTGACTGCCCCCTCCTGAGACCCTCCCCTCATCCTAACTGGCCTCCTAGGACTCTACCCCCTACCAGTACCCTGACTGCCCCAACCCTTATCCACACCCCCACCCCCAGACAGACCCCTGGGACTCCCACGCCCCATCCAACCACTC
>NW_020696729.1:0-2375 GCF_002925995.2 Terrapene triunguis
AGATGCACATAAATATAATAGATGAATGAAAAAGCCCATTCAACCATTTTATACTTTCTTTCTATAGGATTTGCGTAAGGTGAGGATGTCTGTTTGGTGAACCACTTTTGGGAGGATGTTCTATGCACAAATAGGACACATAATTAAACTGTGGAACTCCTTGCCACAGGGAGACATAGAGAAAGAAACATAGGAAGAATCAGAAAGGGAATGCAGAAGAAAAATAGCCAGAGCTGATATAATTATTTATGATGAGTTTTTTGGAAGGGATATTAAATACCAAGCTTCAGTTCTTAAGCCAAACTCTAACAATTAGAGACTGCTATGGGGGCAGATTATCCCACATCTGTATACTGTCAGTGTTATTGAGTCTTCCTCTGAACAGCTGGTTTTGGTCACTGCCAGAAAGAGGATACTAGACTAGACGGTAGGTCTGACTCAATATGGTAATTCTTATGTTCCCACGACACAGACAATGGCAGTACAAGAGGTGAGCAATTTTCTTCTGCAGCTTCCTTTATTCGAAGATCTCAAAGGACTTCATGTGCATCACCGTACATTCTGTTCATTCTATTAATTTAGATGGAATATATGGCCCCAAATGTGTTAACATAATCCAGTCACTGTCCAGCATTAAACTGTGTTAAACAAGCGTCAGAATTAGGTATACAGAGAGCTCAGCCTACTTGTTACCATGGCAAACACACCATTAAAAATCCTTATTGGCTTTTATTAAAGACACAAAAGAAGGAGAAACCATTAAAACCTTTGTAAAAGGAAAGTGTTAAATAAGGCTTTTATTTTAACAACTTCCGTTATTGCCCTCAGCTTTAGCTGAAGGAAGTTTTTTGAAGGAAAAAGCACACCCTTGTTTGACAGACTTTTAGATGGCATTAAATATGGTAATAAATGTTCTTTTGGGGAAAAGAGAAGAAGTTAGTAGAGCTGGGCGGTAGCTATCGTTGCTGTTCTTGTTAAAGTCCGATCCCGTTTCCTAGAAGACAAAACATGAGAAACACACACACAAGGGGACAGAAAGGAACAGCAAAGAGAGAAAATGCAGTTTCAGTCTTTGGGGTTGTCTCTCATTTGCAACCTCACGGCTGGAGAAACACAGGCACAGCCCACAGTCTTATTAGCCACTTAGAGACCTGGCAAGCTTGTACCAGCATCGAGCTGTTTAGGGCATTACTTTCAGAGGCCTCTTTCTGGTCACAGGCTCACAGCAGTGCTGCTAAGTATACAGTCCTGCTAAGCCAGACATTCATTAGACAGAAGGGAAAAGGGGAGGGATAGGAAAGAGAAGAAATAAAGTGGTGAAGTAAAGGACATGAGGCTAAGGGGAGGAAGAAGGAGTGAGAGAAAGTCTCACATTTCAGGTGGTATTTGGGATTTAGGTGGAGGTAGTGGTGATGTCATCTTCCTCCCTCTCTCTGGACCAGTCTGGCTAGGACGTCTCTCAGGATTAGGATGAAGAAAAGCTGAGGTCCCAAAAAACGGTGGGGGCTGTCTGCCATGATGGTCACACTCACTTTCTATCCAAAGTCTCTTTAAGAACTCCAAAAGGAACTGCTCGGTGCAATAGCCCATCCCCTCATTATGTTGCTCACCAATTAGGCCTAGTTTGATACACTGATTTTGTTCAATGATTTTTCAGTCTCATACTGTCTTATTTATGAGGCATGATCTTAGCACAGTTTGTGAGTTCCATCAGGAGACCTTTTCCTTTGGACTAATTCAGTCTCCCTTTCTCCCTCCCTTTAGTCTTTTTCCATCACCATTTGCTATTATAGGCTACTGTGACATCTGATAAACTGTCACATAATTTTAACAGTTGAGCTCACAATGAGGATAAGTGTGTAGGCCGAATTATTACAACATGTATTAATCTCTGCAGTCCATCTGTGAGGTTCTTTTCCCCAAATTACAAAAGGTTATAACCATCAATCATCTGTTAAGCACCAACAAAATACTAGTCTCTGTGCTTAAAATGAAATTAAAGAGAGTCTATGACCCAGAGAACTTAAATATAATAGACTGAGACACTGGAGAAATCACTTCTTTATTATATATATATATATATAATCTGGCCTGTATTATACAGGACGTCAGACTAGGGGATCACACTGGTCCCTTCTGGCCTTTGAATCTATAAAATTAGTTCCTTGTTATACTTGGCAGTGTACTAATATTTGAGATGATACAGAAATTTCCATTACACAGGAAGCTCCATATTTTGACATTTCGTTTAATCCCAACAGGGGCCAAAAAGATTAAATGTCAACATTTTCATGAGATGAAAAATTCTAAAAAGTTTGGATGAAGAAATGTCTAAACATTTCATTTTTTAAATTTGATTGTAACAAAACATTTCC
>NW_020696730.1:0-245 GCF_002925995.2 Terrapene triunguis
TTTATCATTGACATCTGAATATTCCCCATGCGTCAGCATTCATTGAAGATCCGTACAATTGTTCAAGAGTCTTTTCCTGTCCGTTAGCACCTTATTGAGGTCATACAAAACCCCCAGATCTTTTCGCTGTGCTTCATTTGTCTGAACCTTTCTTCGGTGGACACTTGAGCAGTGTCAATGAGCGAGCAAAAAAACTCCCTCTTGAATTTGTCTTCGAGCTTCCCATCACCTCATCTCTGCCCTCA
>NW_020696730.1:255-5248 GCF_002925995.2 Terrapene triunguis
CAAATGGCAGCCACAAGGCAATAAGAAAGCTCTTAAATTCAGCTGAAGCTTTGTTTTATTCTCATTCAAAACATTCATAAACAATTCTGTTAGTCCTTTTCCAATAGAGTCGTCCACAGACCGGAAAGAGATAACGTGTTTCCTTTCCTTTACCTCCCTAGGCAATTTATTCCAGTGCTTAAACACCCTGATGGGTAGGAAGTTTTTCCTAATGTCCAACCTAAACCTCCCTTGCTGAAATTTAAGCCCATTGCTTCTTCTCCTATCCTCAAAGGTTAAAGAGAATAATTTTTCTTCCTCCTTCTTGTAACAACCTTTTACATCCTTGAAAACTATTCTCATGTCCCCTCTCAATGTACTCTTTTCCAGACTAAACAAACCAATTGTTTTCAATCTTCCCTCATAGGTCATGTGTTCTAGACCTTTAATTATTTTTGTTGCTCTTCTCTGGACTTTCTCCAATTTGTCCCCATCTTTCCTGAAATGTGATGCCCAGAACTGGACACAATACTTCAGTTGAGGTCTAATCGGAGTGGAGTAGAGCGGAAGAAATACTTCTTGTGTCTTGCTTACAACACTCTTGCTAATACATCCCAGAATGATGTTCGCTTTTTTTGCAACAGCGTTACACTGTTGACTCATATTTAGCTTGTGGTTCACTATGACTCCCAGATCCCTTTCCGCAGTACTCCTTCATAGGAAGTCATTTCGCATTTTGTATGTGTGCAACTGATTGTTCCTTACTAAGTGGAGTACTCTTCATTTGTTCTTATTGAATTTCATCCTATTTACTTCAGACTATTTCTCCAATTTGTCCAGATCATTTTGAATTTTAATTCTATCCTCTGAAGTGCTTGCAACCCCACCCAGCTCATTAGAGTTGTGTGTGTGCACAGGGCTGTATTATTTTGATAGCAGAATTTTTTTCTGGGATTAGATGCCCCCAAATTTTGGATTAAGATTCAAGGGTTCTCACAACAATATTTTTGGTGCCCACTGACAAACTCGTCTCTCTGTCCCTGCCTCCCAGAGCCCTTCACCGAGAGCCTGCCCTGGGAATGTGGGTTGGGAACTCACTGGCCATCTGTGAAGTCCCAGGCTACCTATGCCCCAGTCGGGTGGGAGCGGGAAACCTACCCAGGGGTGTGCCCCTGTGACTGAATACCGCAGCTGCCTCCACTGACAAAAGGACGCTGAGCTAGTGTACATTAATACAGTTCCATAGACTTCAGTGATATTCTGTGCCCTACAATTGAGGCACGGCATTTTATGCTGATCAAGTTAGAAGAAATCCTGGTGAGGGTCAATTTTGCACTTTAAAATCATTCTAATTCTGGCTGAAAAACTTAGTCAGAGAAGGGGCTTGCAGAATGCCCTAGGTTGATCAGATTTGCAATTACTCCAGTCTCATCCCACAACAATCTGACCGTTGAAGAAGTTCCCCTTAACTGTGTCAGTCTTGTGCTTCTTCCTTTTCTTTATTAGCTGAAGTTTCTCATGATACCCAGTGCTCTTGGCTACTCATGGATGGAGATGCAATATCTGATATTTCCCATTGATTTCAATGTATATTAGATATGGGCAGCTCTGGGTGGAGGTCCAGAGTATGCACAGAAAGATACACTCCTAACAAGGTTTTCTCCAGCCCAGTCTGGGTAAAGCGCCTTCCTTCAATTTGAAGTTGATGGAACTGTTCTGCTTTAAACTTGCTCAGTATCTACCCTTAAACTTTAAAATATAGATAAGGGAAATGCAAATGTAAGCGGGGGAATGGTCCCGCTATTGTGGGGAACTTTCCTGGCTTCTGCACTACCCCGGTGAAGTGGGCTAGCGAAAGGATCCGAGTCCTCGCTCCCACTTCCCTTACCCAGAGGCCTCCCTGCCCTTGAGGACTCCCCTTCCACTCTCCTGTCTGGCAGAGTCCTCGTAACCCCGACAAGGCTGGGCCCAGGATTCCTGGGGGGCTTGACCCCCAACCCTGCTGTGGTCACCCAGGACAGGGGCTAGGGTGTCCCCACTCCGGGGTACTCTCTCTGCACTGGGCACCTCCCTGACCCACTGATCATTTCATACAATTTAAAGCAAATACAAGTTGTTTAATTAACAATTACTTTTAAAAAAGAATAAGGAAAAATGGGAAAGGTTAAAGGAAAACACATCACCCTGCTCTGTGGCCGGGAACATCACAACCAGTGTCTCTGGCACGTCAGGGCAGTTCACAGTCTGTTCCTTGTAGGACCCAGGCTCCTTCTCAGGCCCCGGCTGTGCTGCAGAGACGCTGCAGGTTGGACACTTGCTCTGGCGGTGGCCACACGCTCTCAGGCTCTAGGTGGCAGGACCCTTCTTCCCAGCGTTGCCCCCGCCCTGACAGGGTTACGATCCCCCCAAGTCTGGCCTGCAAGGCCTCTTGGCTGAGGTGTCTCCCTGCGCTGGGCCCACTGCCCAGGGTCCCCCTCACTTTCCCCAGCTGCTCACCGCACCCAGCTCCGGACTGCTCCAGCCCCGGCTCCAGCTCCACTCTGCCTCAGCACGGCTGCTGCTGCTGCTCTGCCTCCAGCTCCCTGGGCTGCTTCTCTGGCCCCTCTGGCTCTGGTTGCTGCAGCTCTGCCCCCAGGACAGGTCGGCTCTGCAGGCTGCTTCTGTGACTCTGCTCCCAGCTCTGACCTGCTTCCTGGCTGCTTGTCTGGCCCCTCTGGCTCTGGTGGCTGCAGCTCCCCTCCCAGGGCAGCTCTGCTCTCTCTGGGCTGTGCTCTGGCTTTGGGGCTGCAGCTCTGCTTCCAGCAACTTAGCTCGGGTCCCTGCTCTCTCCTTAGCTCTGCCCCACTCTGTCTGACTCAGGCCATTCCAGCTCACACGGAGGACGGGACCCCCCTGGCCTCCTGATTCTCTGATTAGCCTGCCCGCCCTGTCAATCAGGCTGATCTGGAGCATTGGCCTCTCCCCATTGTTCCTGGGGACTGTCAGTCTCAGGGTCCTGATTTGCCATCGACCCCTCCCCTTTTAGTGCTGGGAGCTAGCCAGCCAAAACACCCCCACTGAATGTTAGTAAGGGGGCAACAGTCCCCTTACACAAAGGCTCATTGAATGAAAATCAAAGAGCCCCAATTTCAGAGGCTAGGAATCATGAACTGAGCACTAGAATGACATTTGAGACCTCGACATGCATTTTTAAACTGAATCTAATCTTCAATATTGGAGCATCTAATCCCAGTAAAAAGTTATTACTGCTATAATAATACACCTCTTTGGCCATATAACACGTTATGAATGATCGTAAAGTGCTTTGAGGTTCTTAGATCAGAGGCCGCCTCAGAGAATCCACCATGAAAGTTATAATTATACCTGTTTGACAAGAAGGTAAACGGAGGCACATTCAGGTGACGATCACACAGGGAGTGATTGGCAGAGTCAGAAATAAACCCCAATAGTTGGGACTACTCATGCCAAACACTAACCTGTATCTCCTGAACCCTACTGGACACTTATATTTCATGGCTTCCAAATACATCACTAATGGGAGAGTAACTCTTACATAGGCCCATTCTGACTTTTTGCTCTGCTGATTTTTTGGGGAACTTTTTGGGTGAAACATCTTCTGATCTAAGTGTGAACAATGATCAACCACTTTAACTCTCTTTATTTGAAGGTGTTGGCTCAATGACATGTATTTACACTTGAGCAGATTTAAATTGTCTGATACCAAAATTTTCCCCATGTGAATTCCATATTGAGATTTTTATTCCCATTCTGCAGATGAAGAAGTTTGAAATGTACACACCTGTAATTCCTTAGGACAATTATTATCCTTGTGTATCAAAATGGCAATGTTAAAGAGAACCTACCCTGTGCCTCGTTTCACAAACCTGAAAGAATTCCTTGTCATTGCTTTATTCTGACCCATTAGAGAGATGTGTCTCCAAGGAAAGACAAAGGAGTACACACGGGGCACTTGGTGACTTTATCCCAATGGGTGCTATGACTTTAAGTACATTTTTGATACTTGAATTATATACTGAGATTTCCAATGTTACCACACTCATGAAAAAGATAGAAATTGACAGACATGTAATTCCTTTGGAGAAATATTATCCTCACATATAAGGACTGTTCAAGTGGATCACAACATTAGCCAGTTTTGCATTGCTGATGCTGAGATCCAAGGATGCAAACATTTTGTAACCAGACATGTTACTAACCTTGTCTTGTAACGCAGTGTAACAGGGATCACCCTAGAGCTCAGCCTGTGGTAGGAGGAGTCAAAAGGATTGAGCTGTATTTTTGTTTCTGCAGTTGACCCATAAGAACATAAGAACATAAGAATGGCCGTACTGGGTCAGACCAAAGGTCCATCCAGCCCAGTATCCTGTCTGCCGACAGTGGCCAATGCCAGGTGCCCCAGAGGAAGTGAACCTAACAGGCAATGATCAAGTGATCTCTCTCCTGCCGTCCATCACCACACTTTGACAAACAGAGGCAAGGCACACCATTCCTTACCCATCCTGGCTAATAGCCATGAATTTATCCAGTTCTCTTTTAAACCCTGTTATAGGTCCTAGGCTTCACAACCTCCTCAGGCAAGGAGTTCCACAAGTTGACTGTGCGCTGTGCGAAGAAGAACTTCCTTGTATTTCTTTTAAACCTGCTGCCCATTAATTTAATTTCGTGGCCCCTAGTTCTTATATTATCTCAATGTTCCTCTTTTTCTAGGCCTATCAAACATAGACAGTAAGCATGTTAAGGCTGAAAGTCACCACCATTACCAAATCGCCAACATCCCTACCGTGACCCGTGAGCAAATCTGTTCTAGGAAGCCCTTTGTGAAAGCATTAGTTATACAAGTGGAGATCCAATGTTAGGTAAAGTTTTACTCACGATAGGGTAAGATTCACCCCTGGGCAGACGGCCATCACAAAGGCCAATGCTCCACTTAGGTCTCTGCTAAGATACAGTTTGAAAGTTTAAAGTGGGACTAAAAGTATCCATAGGGCATTTT
>NW_020696731.1:0-19840 GCF_002925995.2 Terrapene triunguis
TAGAGACATTTGTCATGCTCTTCCTCTCTCTTCCACCTCCATCAACACCCATCACCACCAAGTGACTGAAGCACTGATCAAAGGGTAGAGCCTGGCTGAAGGGCAACCAGCCAGCTTGTGGTGAGAAGCATCTAAGTTTTTTATGGGAATTTAAAGTGCTAAAATCAGCTTAGAATGTGTTTTGTTTTTATTTCATTTGACCAAATCCAACTTGTTTTGCTTTGATTTATAATCACTTAAAATCTATCTTTGTAGTTAATAAATCTGTTTGTTTATTCTACCTGAAGCAGTGTGTTTGGTTTGAAGCGTGTCAGAGATTCTCCTTGGAATAACAAGCCTGGTACATATCAATTTCTTTGTTACACTGACGAACTTATATAATCTTGCAGCATCCAGCGGGCATAACTGGACAGTGCAAGACGGAGGTTCCTAGGGTTGTGTCTGGGACTGGAGATATTGGCTAGTGTCATTTGGTTGCACAGTCCAAGGAGCAGTTACATGCCAGAGGCCATGCGTGAACAGCCCAGGAGTGGGGGTTCTCACAGCAGAGCAGTGTAACACTGGGTCCCAGAGTCAAAGAATTGGAGTGACCTAGCAGATCACACGGTCCAGATAACACCAGAGGGGAACATCACAGTGGCGCAGCGAGCAGCGTTGTATGTACAGCTTGTTACTCCAAGTGGAGTTCACACTTTAAGCACTGATATTTGTAATTTTAACTGAGTCTTAAGTGCAGTTGCTAAAAACAGTCAGGAGGAGGTCACAGTTTTGTTATTTTCTGTTTGTTTATTTCAGGTGAGGGAAATAAGCACAAGAAAGCAGAAAAATTACTATCAGTGAGGCAGCTACAAAACTAGAGCTGGCCAGACTGGAAGTGGCAGAGAAGGCAAAGGACCAGGAGTTTCAAATGTGGCAGGCAGAAATGAGGCTCAAAGAAGCAGCTGCGCCCAGGGAAACTATGGAGGCAGAGGCAGCCAGAGAGGCAGCCAGAGACGAGGCTGACCACAGAAGGGCCATGGTAGAAAAAGAGAAAGAGAGGGAAGAAAGAGAAACAGAGAGAGAGAGAGAGAGAGACTGAGAGAGAGAGAAACCACCAACTGGACCTGTTAGAGAAGCAGAACCAGAACTCCCCAACCCCAACGACTCTCATCACTCCAAAAATCCACAAATGGGAACACTTATGTCCTGCATACAGTGAAGAGGATGATATTGCTGAATATCTGACTACCTGTGAAATGCTGTGTGTAATACATGAAATCCCTGATGATAAGAGAGTTCCTACCCTGATGGCAAAATTAACTGGTAAAGCTTGAAATGTATTCAATGGAATGCCTATTGAAGATGCTTTAGACTATTGTAAATTTAAAGATACTCTTTTGCAAAGTTTTCAGATTACCCCTGAAACCTATAGAGTTAAATTTAGGAATCTTAGGAGCGATATTGATATGAGTAATGGGGAATATGTAAACAAAATGAAAGATTTGTTGGGCAAATGGGTGAGGGGCAAAGAGGTGGCAAGTTTTGAAGGAATGCTTGATCTTGTTGCTCAAGAGCATTTTAAAGCATATGTAAGGCTGATGTCAAGCAGTGTCTATGGGACAAAGATGTAAAGGCTGTGGATGAGATGGCTTTTTTAGCTGATGCCTTCGAACAGACTCAGGCGTCTATTGAGGGCAGGCCACAGAAAGAAGGGTTTAAAACTGGTGGGAAGGGAGGATCCCATTTTTCCCCTGGGAAGAGAGAAGGGGGTTGGGAGCCTAAACATGTGTTATAGAATCTGGCCCTATGTTATCTTTGCCTGTTTGCAAATTTCCCCCAAATAGATTGCAATTCCCTTGAATAAAAACAACGAGGAGTCCTTGTGTCACTTTAGGGACTAATGAATTTATTTGGGCATAAGCTTTTGTGGTCTATAACCCACTTCTGGGTTGCATCTGATGAAGTGGGTTATAGCCCACGAAAGCTTATGCTCAAATAAATTTGTTAGTCTGTAAGGTGCCACAAGGACTCCTCATTGTTTTTGCTGGTACAGACTAATACAGCTACCCCTCTGAAATCAATTCCCTTTAATATATTCATTGTTCAACATTATCCATTGAATAATTTTGCTGAATGTTCAGTTCTCAAGCTGTTTTAACTGATTGGTTAAATCACCCAGTCTTATTTCGAACTCTTAAATTCTTGTGCCTAAGTCTCCTACAATTACTATTTTGATACTCACTTCCCACTAAAGCTGTGTGGGGTGTGGGAGATGAAACAACAAAATTGTTGAAAAAATTTCTGTACTTATTCAATGAAATTTTGAAATATAAAAAATTTCAGCCAGCTACATAGTTGCTCAAAAACTATAAAAACTTTGACATTTTTCCTCCCTACATTCCCCCTCCCCCGTTTGTTGAAATTCAAAATGTTCTTGATTCTTCCCCCACTCCTTTTTTTTGGTTAAAGTTTGCGGTTTCAATGCATTTGTGATAAATGAAGGGGGGCTAGCTCTCTTTTATGGACACCCAGCCATCTAGTTAGCTATAAAGTCCCTTTTGGTGGCTGTTCTCTGCTTGCTTTACCTGTAAAGGGTTATCAAAGTCCCCCAGGTGAAGGAAAGGGAGTGGGCACCTGACCAAAGGAGCCAATGGGGAGGCTAGAATTTTTTAAAATGGGGGAAAAAAACTTCCCCTTTGTGTTTCTGTTGTTGTTTCTCTGGGAAAGGAGGGAACAGGGAGGAGTTATGCTATGAGAAGCTTTAAACCAGGTATGATAATAAATCATCAGATCATACCTAGAACTACTTATTTGGAACTCCCAAATGTGTAAGTAGATCAGGAATGTTTAGAAAGATACGATTAGGTTTATTTCTATTTATTTCTTATGGCTAATGGACTCCTCTATGCTAACCCCAGATGCTTTTGTTTGCTTGTAACCTTTAAGCTGAACCCCCAAGAAAGTTAGTTTGGGTGCTTAATTTTTGGAATCTAGCAAAAGCTTAAGTTCCAGATCTATTTTTCTTTTTGTTGTTGTTCTTTTTAATAATATTTACCTTTTCTAAAGAATAGGATTGGATTTTTGGTGTCCTAAGATGTTTGTGCATATGTTGTTTAATTAGCTGGTGGCAACAGCTAATTTCCTTTGTTTTCTTTCTCAGCTCTTCCCTGAGGGGGTAGAGGGTGAAAGGGCTTTAGGGTACCCCACAGGAAGGAATTCCCAAGTGCGTCTTCCTGGGTTCCAAAAAGGGTTTTGCATTTGGGTGCTGGCAGCATTTACTAAGCCAAGGTCAAAGAGAAGCTGTAACCTTCGGAGTTTAATAGAAGCCTGGAGTGGCCGGTATTAATTTTTAAAATCCTAGCGGGCCCCCACCTTCTGCACTCGAAGTGCCAGAGTGTGGAATCAGCCTTGACAGCATTTTTGTCAAAACTTGGAAAAAAGTCAACCAGCTCTATTGTCTGCTGGTATTATCCAATATTCACCTTCAACTTGCTCTTTCTGTACTGACTGTCCATATTAGAGCTACCCAATGCAGCGATGAGACTGCTCTTGTTACTCAAGCTAGCTTTTATCTCCTCAATGCAGTGTAGACATTCCCTGAATGTTAAACGGCCCATATTCAGAAGTAGCAGGACCTGTAGGTGTGTTTCTAGCTATGTTAACTTCAAGATTTACCTAGATAAGCTGTTCTCAAACTGTGGGTAGAGACCCCAAAGTAGGTTGTGACCCCATTTTAATGGGGTCACCAGGGCTGGCATTAGAGTTGCTGCCACCCGGGGCCCACAGGCAAAGCCCTGGGTGGCAGAGCTCAAGTTACAGGCCCCCTGCCTGGGGCTGAAGCCTTTGGGCTTTGTCCCCCACACCCAGGGTGGTGGGGCTCGGGTTGGCTCAGGCTTCAGACCCTGTTCCTGGGATCATGTAGTAATTTTTGTTGTCAGAAAGGGGTTGCAGATGGTGCAACGAAGTTTGAGAACTGCTGAGCTGAATCAAAGCTAGTTTAGTTATTCCTGCCTCCTGACTGCAGTGTAGACATTCCCTGAGAGTCACAGGACCAATATGCAGCAGTAGCAGGACCTGGGAGTGTTTCTAGCTATGTTCCTATAGAAAGAGGGGTGCAGGCAGGAGGGTTTGAAGGGATGGTGGCCTAGCAGATGTTCCTCACAAAGACACATGGTATGGGTAGTGCAGAAGACCAGAAGCTGCAAACTTGGGAGTGGGCAAGCAGTCATCTCAAAAACTTCTGCCTTTTCTGCATTACTACTGATAATTCTACCATTTCCATCTAGTAATGGATCCATGCAATTTGCTACAAGCCAAATGCCTGTTTATCCATTGAGGGAATTTTAATCACAGTAGCCCCACAATCAGCTCACCCTCACTCCACTTCGTACCATGGGGCTCTTCTATGGAGGTGTAAATCTGTTGGCTTCTGTGGAGTCACACTAGATTTACACCAGCATAACCAAGATGGGGATTCCATGACCACCACTCCCAAGAGGAGGAGATGGGTGGTGGTGGTCGGGGACTCCCTTCTAAGGGGGACGGAGTCATCCATGTGCTGACCAGACCGGGAGACTTGAGAAGTGTGCTGCTTGCCTGGAGCTAGAATCCAGGATGTGATGGAGTGTTTGCAGAGACTGATCAAGACCTCGGACCACTACCCCTTCCTACTTCTCCACATAGGCACCAATGATACTGCCAAGAATGACCTTGAGCAGATCACTGCAGACTACGTGCCTCTGGGAAGAAGGATAAAGGAGTTTGAGGCACAAGTCGTGTTCTCGTCCATCCTCCCTGTTGAAGGAAAAGGCCCAGGTAGGGACCGTCGAATTGTGGAGGTGAATGTGTGGTACGCAGGAGGTGTCAGAGAGAGGACTTTGGATTTTTTGACCATAGGATGTTGTTCCAGGAAGAAGGATTGCTAGGAAGAGATGGGATCCACCTAATGAAGAGAGGGAAGAGCATCTTCGCAGGCAGGCTTGCTAACCTAGTGAGGAGGGGTTTAAACTAGGTTCACAGGGAGATAGTGACCTAAGCCCAGCGTTAAGTGGGGGAGTGGGATACCAGGAGGAAACACAAGGAGGAGTGTACAAGATGGGAAGACTCCTGATTCATACTGAGAAAGTAGGGCAATCGGCTAGTTTTCTTAGGTGCATGTACATGAATGCAAGAAGCCTGGAAAACAAGCAGGAAGAATTGGAAGTCCTGGCACAGTCAAGGAACTACGATGTAATTGGAATAACAGAAACTTGGTGGGGTAGTTCACATGACTGGAGCACTGTCATGGATGGGTATAAACAGTTCAGGAAAGACAGGTATGGGAGGAAAGATGGAGGAGTTGCACTGTAAGTATCAGAGCAGTATGATTGCTCAGAGCTCCAGTTTGAAACTGGAGAAAAGCCTGTTGAAAGTCTATGGGATAAGTTTAGAGGCGAGAGCAACAAGGGTGATGTCGTGGTGGGAGTGTGCTGTAGACCACTGGATCAGAAGGATGAGGTAGATGAGGCTTTCTTCGGACAACTAACACAAGTGTAACCCTTCTGCCCATCTAAGTTGGCAGCAACAAGGGCCGGGTTCTGTATCTATGGGTTCCGTTTCAATAACACAATGCAAAACCGGCTCGAGCCCCCACCCAGTGACCTGGGACAATTACATACCACCCCCCTGGGTACCTCTAAGAGGCAATACTTCCCCTCTCGCAAGCACGGAGTCTGAGTGTAGCAGAAAATGTTTAATAACATGAGGTAAACGACATCAGCATAAAATTGGAAAAACACCACAAACAGGATTCATAACACAAACCATGAGCAAAACCCACCCCAGCAAATTGGGCTGTGTCCTTTCCCTTTGGTTCTTGAATCCAGCAACCCAAAAATCACCCAGAGTCCCCAAAGTCCAACATCCCCAAAGTCTCTGGGGTCCAGCAACCACCCAAAGTCCCAAAAGTCCAACAACCCCCAAAGTCTCTGCCCCTGGTCAGTGCAGCCCCAGAGTAAAGGGGGGGGCACGCAGGGTGTTAAGGGGCACCTTACGTGATCCGAGGCTGGCCAGCCGTCTGTTTCTCCGTGGGGGTTCCGCCGCAGCCTTTACCCCGAGCCAGTCCACTTTCCTGCCATCCCACGAACTGCTCCGCTCTACAAGCTGCTCCGCTCCACTCCGCTCCGCTCTGCTCCGCTCACCGACCTGTGAGCCGTTCCAGCCGTCCCCGCAAACAGCTCCGCTCGCCGTTCCTTGGGCCACTCCAACCGGCCCCGCAAGGCTCCACGCCACTCGCTGCTCCTCCAGTCATCCCCACAAATTGCTCCGCCAGCTGCTGAGCAATATAGCTTCAGGCTCCCCCACTAGTTAACATAGCCTCAGTGATCTCAGCTCTTAACATCAGCTCTTTTGTGATTTCAGCTCTTAGCGATTTCAGCTCATAGTATAGTAGGGGAGCCCCAGTGCTGGTGCACCATTGGCCTAAAGTGAATTCAGCTCAGCAGCCTGTAACTAGACTCCTAAGGGAATCAAAGTTAGCTCTGACATTCAACAGTGGAGAGAGGAGACGGTGCAATTGGTGTTTCGGACCCTCAGAGGGGGCCCATACTATCAGGTACAAATACCTGTCCCCATCCTCTCTCAATTCACTGGGTTTTGTAACCCATGCCCCTTGTCAAGCAAGTGCTACTTAGTTAATGGTGAAGGACTCACTCAGTCCTTCTGTCATACAACAGTTCCACTGGCCTGGATTCACAGAATCAGGGTAACAAAACTTTATTCTTCCTGCCCCAATAATAGAGAAACTGGGGATCCCACACCAGCCAAAGTAACCACTTTCAGTTGCTGTGTTTCTTGCCAGGCGAGTGGGTGTGCCTATGCAAATAAGATCAGCCCCTGGAGTTCTTTTCCACACTCGCCATAATTCACCACCAGATGTCAGGGTAGAGCTCATCCTGACTCTGCTTACACAAGTTTCCAGATCACAGGCCCTAGTTCTCATGGGAGACTTCAATCATCCTGACATCTGCTGGGAGAGCAATACAGCAATGCACAGACAATCCAGGAAGTTTTTGGAGAGTGTTGGGGACAACCTCCTGGTACAAGTGCTGGAGGAACTGACTAGGGGCCATGCTCCTCTTGACCTGCTGCTTACAAACAGAGAAGAATTGGTAGGGGAAGTAGAATTGGGTGGCAGCCTAGCAGGGCCGGCTCCAGGCACCAAGCACCCATGCTGGTGCTTGGGGCGGCACCTGGAGGGGGGCGGCGCGGCGCTCCGGCCGCCGGGGAGAGCGGGGCCACAGCCGGGCTCGCCGCCCTCCCCCCGGCGCTCTGGCCACCCTCCCACCCGCGCCCTCCCCCCGGCCGCCGGGGGGAGAGCCGAGCCCCAGCCGGGGCTCGCCACCCTCTCGCCGCCCTGCCCCCGGCGCTCTGGCCACCGGGGGGTGAGCCGAGCCACCGCCGGGGCACGCCACCCTCCCCCCGGGGCTCCGGCCGCCCCCCGGAGGCTTTTTTGCCTTGGGCGGCAAAAAAGCCAGAGCCGGCCCTGCAGCCTAGGCAGCAGTGACCATGGGATGGTTGAGTTCAGGATCCTGAAAAAAGGAAGAAAGGAGAGTAGCAAAATACGGACCCTGGACTTCAGAAAAACAGACTTTGACTCCCTTAGGGAACTGATGGGCAGGGTCCCCTGGGAGGCTAATATGAGGGGCAAAGGAGTCCAGGAGAGCTGGCTGTATTTTAAAGAAGCTTTATTGAGGGCACAGGAACAAACCATCCCGAAGTGCAGAAAGATAGCAAATATGGCAGGTGGCCAGCTTGGCTTAACAGTGAAATCTTTGGTGAGTTTAAACTCAAAAGGAAGCTTACAAGAAGTGGAAATTTGGACAGATGACTAGGGAGGAGTATTGCAGATAGCAAGGGATGTGAAGGGTAACAAAAAGGGTTTCCACAGGTATGTTAGCAACAAGAAGAAGGTCAGGGAAAGTGTGGGACCCTTACTGAATGGGGAAGGCAACATAGTGACAGATGATGTGGAAAAAGATGAAGTACTCAATGTTGTTGTTTTTTGCCTCGGTCTTCACAGACAAGGTCAGCTCCAGGACTGCTGCACTGGGTAACACAGTATGGGGAGGAGGTGAGCAGCCCTCAGTGGTGAAAGAACAGGTTAAGGACTATTTAGAAAAGCTGGACATGCCCATGTCCCTGGGTCCAAATCTAATCCATCCAAGGGTGCCGAGTGAGTTGGCGGATGTGATTGCAGAGCCATTGGCCATTATCTTTGAAAATTCGTAGTGAGCGGGGGAGGTCCCGGATGATTGGAAACAGGCAAATATAGTGCCCAGATTTTAAAAAGGGAAGAAAGAGAACCCAGGGAACTACAGACCAGTCAGCTTCACTTCAGTCCCCAGCAAAATCATGGAGCAGGTCGTCAAGGAATCCATTTTGAAGCACTTGGAGGAGAGGAAGGTGATCAGGAACAGTCAACATGGATTCACCAAGGGCAAGTCATGCCTGACCAACCTGATTGCCTTCTATGATGAGATAACTGAATCTGTGGATATGGGGAAAGTGGTGGATGAGATATATCTTGACCTTAGCAAAGCTTTTGATACAGTCTCCCACAATATTCTTGCCAGCAAGTTAAAGAAGTATGGATTGGATGAATGAACTATAAGGTGAATAGAAAGCTGGCTAGATTGTTGGCTCAACGGGTAGTGATCAATGGTTCGATGTCTAGTTGGCAGCTGGTATCAAGCGGAGTGCCCCAGGGGCCAGTTTTGGTCAACATCTTTATTAATGATCTGGATGATGGGATTAATTGCACTCTCAGCAAGTTCACAGATGACACTAAACTGGGGGGAGAGGTAGAAACGCTGGAGGGTAGGGATAGGGTCCAGAGCGACCTAGACAAATTGGAGGATTGGACCAAAAAAAATCTGATGAGATTCAGCAAGGACAAGTGCAGAGTTCTGCACTTAGGATGGAAGAATCCCATGCACTGCTACAGGCTGGGGACCGACTGGCTAAGCAGCAGTTCTGCAGAAAAGGACCTGGGGATTACAGTGGACGAGAAGCTGGTTGCATCCCTTCCACCTTCCACTAGGGTCGGGACCTGGGTACAGAACAAAACCACATGTAAAGGTGAGTTCTCCCCCAGCGGGTATCCAGCAGGTCTGTCTGTGGGGTAGATGGAAGCACATCAAGAAGACTATGAAGCTGGCTTGCAGGTGAGGATGGGGTAAGAATTAGTTTCTTCCACCCTCCCAGACAGGGTGCTCTCTAGCGCTGATGCACAGGCTCAAGGCCACCAGCTCCCTTGTGTTTGTAGGGGTATGCCTTAAATTCCTTCCATCACGTTGTAAAACACTCTGATCAGCTGAAGGGAGGCAGAAGACCAGGGTCATGTGAGGGATCAAAAGAACAGGAGCAGGGAAAGGAGACAGGGGAGTGTCAATGGAGGGAGAGAAAGGCAGGGGGAGGAAGTTGAGAGGAGTTTTGCAGCAGGCACTTACTAGACTATTGGCAGCACAGGACTGGCATGCAGTCAGAGGGCAGCCTTCACGGTTGGGAAGATCAGGGGATTCCCCTCCCCCCAATATGATCTGATCTAAAAGCTCTAATGTCTGTGCCTCTCTTTCCATTGCTCCAATGCCCATCTTTAACTGCAGCCCTGAGTTTGCGGGAGTCATAGAGAGGTGCAGGAACTTCTCTCTGCAGGTACCTTTGAACTGCTCATTCATTTGTTGGGTGTTTTGCTCGATGTTTCGACCAACACTATGGAAATGTCTAGACTAAAAGCTTTGGTATTTGTATTACGGCAGTGCCTAGAAGCACCAGCCAAGATCAGCTCCCCATTGTGCTAGGCCCTCCCAAAGACAGAGTCACAGACACTTCTTCTCCTCTAGCGCTTGCAAACCAAATAGAGGAAGGATGATTACCCTTGCTTTGCTTAAGCGGAAACTGAGATGCAGAGAGATTACATGATCTAACGGAGTGCCCCAGGGGTCAGTCCTGGGGCTGGTTTTGTTCAAAATCATTATTAATGATCTGGATGATGGGATACATTGCACCCTCAGCAAGTTTGCCGATGACAGTAACCTGGGGAGAGGTAGATACGCTGGAGGGTAGGGATAGGGTCCAGAGTGACGGAGACAAATTGGAGGATTGGGCCAAGAAATTCTGATGAGGTTCAACAGGGACAAGTGCAGAGTCCTGCACTTAGGACGAAACAATCCCATGCACCGCTACAGGCTGTGGACGACTGGCTAAACAGCAGTTCTGCAGGAAAGGACCTGGGGATTACAGTGGACGAGAAGCTGGATACGAGTCAGCAATGTGCCCTTGTTGCCAAGATGACCAATGGCATATTGGGCTGTATTAGTAAGAGCATTACCAGCAGATCAAGGGAGTGATTATTCCCCTCTATTCAGCACTGGTGAGGCCACACCTGGAGTACTGTCCCCAGTTTTGGTCCCCCCACTACAGAAGGGATGTGGATAAATTGGAGAGAGTCCAGCAGAGGGCAACGAAAATGATTAGGGGGCTGGGGCACATGACTTACGAGGAGAGGCTGAGGGAACTGTGGTTATTTAGCCTGCAGAAGAGAGGAGTGAGGGAGGATTTGATAGCAGCCTTCCAGTACCTGAAGGGTGGTTCCAAAGAGGATGGAGCTTAGCTGTTCTCAGTGGTGGCAGATGACAGAACAAGAAGCAATGGTCTCAGGTTGCAGTGGGGAAGGTCTAGGTTGGATATTAGGAAACACTATTGCACTAGGTGGGTGGTGAAGCACTGGAATGGGTTACCTAGGGAGGTGGTGGAATCTCCATCCTTAGAGGTTTTTAAGACTCGGCTTGACAAAGCCTTGGCTGGGATGATTTAGTTGATGTTGGTCCTGCTTTGAGCAGGGGATTGGACTAGATGACCTCCTGAGGTCTCTTCCAACCCTAATATTCTATTATTCTATGATTCTAAGATCCAAATCTAATTCATGAATGCACTTCAAAACTCCAGTCTCAGGTCATGGGAGCTGTGAGCTCTCAGCACCTCTGAGAGAACTGGACCCCCCTGCTATGGGGCACTGAGACCACAACCCAGTAAAGACTTTGAGCAGGTGCTTAACTCTAAGCACATGTCAACCCACACAGTAATTGGGAGCTTAAAGTTGTTGGACAGCTGCTAACTTGGCATGGGTTTTAGCCCACGAAAGCTTATGCCCAAAGAAATTTGTTAGTCTCTAAGGTGCCACAAGTACTCCTCATTCTTTTTCCTGATACAGACTAACACGGCTACCACTCTGAAAGCTGCTATAGACTGATCTAAAGGACCCAGGGGGTTACACATACATAAGAGTCTTTGCTGGATGGGATCTAAGAACAAAATTTCTGCAGCAGCATGACTGAGCTCAGAGTAAAACCTGGGAAGGATGTATATGATCACAAAATAAAATGGGATTATCTATCTCTGGCTCCCTGCTCCTATCCTCCCATCTCTCCCTCCCATCCTCCTTCTCTCCCTGAATTTCAGCTTCGCCTCACCACAGAAAGACCATATCCAGGATTCCCTCTGTGAGGAAGTAGCAGTGATCAGGCGTTGGAAGGGTAAGGCATTTCTCATCTGTGGAGTCCTAGAGATCTGATGGGTCTTTCATGGAATCAGCCTGGATCTTCTCGATCCCCAGCCAGCTCCTCGGACACTGCAAACTCCAGGGGGAGGAAACTGCTGCTTTATGTGGGCACATCGAGAGGAGAGGCCCCACCCTCAGTACACAGGGCCATGCAGTGTTGCCAGCTCCCACGATTTCATCGTGGGTCTCACATCATTGGATGTGTCTCTCCAAGTCCCAGCTCCTGGGTTGAAGTAAGAAAGTTCCTTGCCCTCGTGATTGTAGAGAAAAGCTTAAAATCATGGCCGAGCACAACCCTAAAGGCTCAGAAGCCAGGAGGCAAATCAAACCAGTCCAACATTTTTTTTTTAATTTCATGATTTTTAAGCCCGTCTCATGGGCCTGCCTCATGATTTTTGAACACTGGGGTTGGCAGCACAGTGAGCACTGCTTACGCCCGAGCGTGGAGAAACAGCAGCAGAAGAATACATAGACACCGACTCCGTGGGTGCTCCAGGGCATTACCCTTGTTGCTCTTGCCTCTAACCTTAATCCAAACACTCTCTGTGGATTCTCCCCACTTGCAGGAGCATGTGCCAGGGAGTGCGGGACATGGGAGCTGGCGATACCAGCTGTACCCCTGCCAGGGGCTCCCGCACACTGGCTAGCAAGGAACTTAGGGTCAGTTTGCGCTCCCTAAGCACTGCTTGCCCAGCTCAAAGGGGGGCAGAGCCTCTATCTGTGATGGGTTGAGTCACAGAAACTCCCTCAAGACTGTCACTAGATGTGCTGGGATACCACTGAGAACAACCCGCCCCCCCCCCCCGCCGCCAGAAAGGGCTTCCCTCCACTCCCGTCTTGCGGAGCTAGACACACCAGTCAGCTCCAGCACAGACCAAAAGGTTGGACCACGCCCCCCTGCAGTTCACAGAAACTAAGATTCACTTAGCCCAGGGGCTTCTCAGTTAACAGGGACTTTCCCAGCACCCAGTATTCAGTCATTCTGGGAGCCTAAACCCCGAATAAATCTGTTTTACTCTGTATAAAGCTTATACAGGGTAAACTCATAAATTGTCTGTTCTCTATCACACTGATAGAGAGAGATGCACAGCCGTTTGCTCCCCCAGGAATTAATCACTTACTCTGGGTTAATTAATAAACAAAAGTGATTTTATTAAGTATAAAAGGTAGGATTTAAGTGGTTCCAAGTAATAACAGACAGAACAAAGTAAATTACCAAAGACCTGACCTCGGAGGGAGAGGACGACTGGCCCGGACCACCGATGGACCAGATCCCCAAGGACTTGCTCGCTGACCCGGAAGATGCCGTCAACCTCGACCCATCCTCACAGCAACAGGTACACGAAGAAGGGGATAGTGGAAGTGGCCCAGGGGTAGCAGACCCCTGTCTGGCCACAACTCTGACAGAGGGTGAGTCAGTGTGTTGCGGCGTAGATCCCCGCTGACCCAGTGACAAAGTGCTGGGCTGGGGTGCAGTGGAGTGGGTGGGCCAGCATCCCCCCTGCTGCCCCAACCTGGGGGTGGCAGACCCAAACCCAGACCTGAGCAGCACCCAGGCGCCCGCAACTCAGGGAACCGCACCTGTAAACCCTCCCCCCGCATCATCCACAGGGCATATTTCTGGGGGAGCCTTGAGCCTGGCGGTGCCCCAGCCAGCGCATTCAGACGTGGGGCCCTGCTTCACATGTGGCCGATTCGGACACTTACAGCGCGAATGTCCTGAGATGGATTGTAGCTTTGGCCAGGTCTCCATCGGGGAATCCCAGGCCTGCAAGACATCCTCCCCGAAGCTGACAACGCCGGTTGAAGTAGGCCCCGAGCCAGTCATGGCCTCCTGGATTCAGGATGTGGGCAGAGCCTCGTACGGCAGGGAGTCATCCTGAACCTGAAAAGGACCGAGGAGAGATTTGACTCCAGTGTGTTCACGGAGACATAAAAATGTACCCCCGGGTCTGGGTACTTTTAACAATAAATGGCGTGACTGAGCAGATGACGGTAGAGTTGGCCCCCCACCCTGGCCTATCCCGTTATTCTCAGCCGGGACTGACCGAGCTTTAAAATACCTTCTCCTGGAGGCCAGCCTTCGGAGGACTCTTCCCCTTACAGCTCTAGGGGAAGACACGGTGGCAGACCAGGGCCCTGAGGCCAACTAAGAGGGACACCGTGAACCAGAGGAAGAGGAACAGGGAGAAGAAAACCCGATGAGTCCCAGACCCAAACCCGGCTCCCAGATCCAGTGTGGGAAGGCCCTACGAGAACCTCCGTGTCTGACTTCCCTCAAGGCTAGGAGGACGACCCCATCCTTGAGCATGTCTATAACCAAGTGTCCCGCGTCAACAGTGTTAGGATATAGATATTCAGGCCTGTCTGCAAAGGCCTATACTTTAAGAATTTAGGTGTATTCTTATCACTTAGCTAGTTATAGAGGTATAAAAGAAAGATTCAAAATCACTGTCTGTCTGTGTAAGGCCTTCTCTTACGGTGACAGTCTGAGGCCTGGTTCTTAGGCTAAGGCCTTCGGCTAAGTAGCAGAAGCAGCCATAAACTGGGACGTGTATGGTCACATCCTTACATTCCAAACTAGTCACATTGAAATAAGGTGCTATTGGGATGTTAGGAATACAATCCTGTCCTGATATTCCTATCACCTCCAGAGAAAGGGAAGAGCCTAGAAGATGTAAAAGGAAACTTACTTTGATAGCATCCTGTCTGGCAAGAACTCACTTATCAATAGCTGGGATGTGAAATCCTCATTTCTGTATTGTTCTATCACTGTAGTCTCCACTTCCCTATTGTTTGTCTGTATAATCTCTGTCTGGTTCTGTGTTTCTGTCCGCTGTATAATTAATTTTGTTGGGTGTAAACCAATTAAGGTGGTGGGATATAATTGGTTAAATAATCATGTTACAATATGTTAGGATTGGTTAATTAAATTTCAGTAAAATGATTGGTTAAGGTATAGCTAAGCAGAACTCAAGTTTTATTATATAGTCTGCAGTCAATCAGGAAGTAAGGGGGGAATGGGAACAGGGAACGGGGGTGAGGGAATTGGAATCATGTTTCGCTAAGGGTGGGAATGGGAACAGGGACACAGACAAGGCTCTGTGGTGTCAGAGCTGGGAAGGGGGACACTGAGGAAGGAACTGGAATCATGCTTGCTGGAAGTTCACCCCAATAAACATTGAATTGTTTGCAGCTTCGGACTTTGGGTATTGTTGTTCTCTGTTCATGCGAGAAGGACCAGGGAAGTGAGAGGGTGAAGGAATAAGCCCCCTGACAAATGGGACTGCAGTAGACCTCCAGAGAGCACTGCAGTGGCTGCGGTTTGAGATTACAGCCGATCACCTCTCACGGGTAGAGCAGGACCCCCAGACCCAGGAGGCCCAGACCCAGCTGGTCATTTCCTGGTGCCATCGGAGAAGTGTTCTGAAGCTCGCTCACGACATCCCTGTAGCCGGCCACCTGGGATAAGAAAAGACCATGGCTCGAGTCTTATCCCGCTTCTATTCTATTCACCGGGAGGTAAGGGACTATTGCTGCTCATGGCCAGACTGCCAGTTGGCTGCCGACCCCGGGGTGTCGAAGGAGCCCTTAGTTCCCTTGCCCATGGTGGGAGAGCCCTTTGAGCGAGTTACCAAAACCTGATCAGGCCCCTCCCCAAGAGCAAGGCTGGGTTCCGGCATATCCTCATCCTACTGGACTATGCCACCCGTTTCCCTGAGGCCATCCCACTGCAGAACACCAGTGCCCGTACCATCATGGCTGAGCTGGTGAAGGTTTTCACCCGGGTGGAGCTTCCCTGAGAGCTCCTTACCGGCCAGGGGACCAATTTCACGTCCCGGTTACTCCATGAAGTCTACACCCTGCTCAGCATTTGGAAGCTGCAAACGTCCGTATACCATCCCCAGATGGACGGGCTCGTTGAGCGCTTTAATAGAATGCTCAAGACAATGCTGAGGAAGTTTCCTCCTCAAGAACTGCAACAGTGAGACTAGCTACTTCCACAATTGCTCCTGGCCATCGGCGAAGTACCCCAGTCATCCACCAAGTTCTCCCCCTTTGAAGTCTTGTATGGATGCCAGCCTCATTGGGTATTGGATCTGAGGAGAGAGGCCTGGGAGTACACCCCCTCAACCACCCAGGGGCTTCTCCAATATGTACTGCAATTGTGAGACTGGCTTGACCAAGCCGGGACCCTTGCCCAAGAAAATCTTCAGGCAGCCCAAGGGATCCAGGAGCGGTGCTGTAACCACAGGGCCCAAACAAGAAGCTTTGCGCCCAGGGACCAGGTACTTCTACTCCTCCCATCAGAAGAGTCGAAGCTCCTGGCCCAAAGGCAAGGCCTGTACAAAATTGTCCATCAGCTGGGACCTGTCTCCTATGAGGTTCACCAGCCTGACCGGAGGAAGAAGAAACAGGTGTACCATGTGAACCTCTTGAAACGCTGACATGCCCGGGAAGGATTCCCACCCCCAAGTGCCCGGGTTGGACAAGACGGAGGAGCCCCAATTGGGTCACACGCTGTTGGCTGATCAATGGAAACAAGCTCAGTGCCTCCTGGAAGCCTTCCGGAAGATTTTCACCACATGCCCCAGCCAAACCACCGTCGTACGACACTGGATCTAGACAACCCTGGGACAGGTGGTCTGGGAAGTGACCCGCCCTCTCCCATGGCAGATGCAACAGATCATGGAGAAGGAGATCCAAATGATGGTAGAATTGGGAGTCATCGAGTGGTCATTGAGTGGCGCAGCCCCATTGTGCTGGTCCCAAAACCTGATGGGAGCCATCGCCTCTGTATCAACTTTTGGAATCTCGATATTTGATGCCTATCCGATGCCCTGGATTGATGAGCTCCTCGACCATCTGGGCACTGCCAATTACATCATCACACTTGATCTCACACAAAGGATATTGGCAGATTCCCCTGGACCTGCGTTCCAGAGAGAAGACAGTGTTTGCCACCCCAACGGGCTGTATCAATTTGTCCAAATGCTCTTCGGCCTCCATGGAGCCCCAGCTACCTTTCAGTGCATGATGGATCATCTCCTGAGTCCGCATATCGCTTATGCGGCCGCTTACCTAGACGACGTTGTTATCTATAGTCACCATTGGGAAGAACACTGAGCAGCTGTCCTGCGGACCGTTCGGAAAGCAGGCCTCACAGCCAACCCGAAGAAATGTCAGATTGAATGGCAGGAAACTACCTACCTGGGATAGAGCCTAGGGCGAGGCCTCGTACGGCCCCTCGTAGGGAAAGTCCAAGCCCTGCAGGCCTCCCCAGTGCCAACTACAAAGCGGCAGGTATGGCAGTTTTGGGGCATAGCAGGATACTTTTGATGCTTCATCCCCCAGTTCGCATCCATCACGGCTTCCCTCATGGCTCTTTTAACTAAGGACAGCCCACGGCGAGTATGATGGTCGGCGGAACGCGAAGAGGCATTCCAAACCCTCAAGGAGAGCCTGTGTCAGGAACCTGTACTATTCAGCCCCGATTTTGACTAAGAGTTCCTGGTCCAGACAGATGCTTCAGAGGTGGGGCTGGGGGCGGTCTTGTCCCAGGAGGTGGATGGGGAGGAGAACACTGTCCTCTACATTAGCCAGAAGCTATTCCCCAGAGAACACCACTATGCGGTGTGACAAAGTTCCTCCTCTATTTTGGTGGGTCCTGCGCTTATTGGCGGATTTTCTTGCCTCAGAGATTCACCATGTGGGTTGGGGAACAGCCCAGAGACCTTCCCCTCTGGAAGAACCCACAGTCCAGGTCAATTGGGAGGTTTGGGGGGAACCCGAGGCTGCCCTCTACTCCGGGTTCCAGCCCAGGGCCCTGTGGACTGCAGCTGTCTATAGTGCCTCCTGTAACAGCTGCATGACAGCTACAACTCCCTGGGCTACTTCCCATGGCCTCCTCCAAACACCTTCCTTATTCTCACCACAGGACCTTCCTCCTGGTGTCTGATAACGTTTGTGCTCCTCAGTCCTCCAGCAGCACACCCTCTCACTCTCAGCTTCTTGCGCCTCTTGCTCCCAGCTCCTCACACTCGCACCACAAACTGAAGTGAGCTCCTTTTAAAACCCAGGTGCCCTGATTAGCCTGCCTTAATTGATTCTAGCAGCTTCTTCTTAATTGGCTCCAGGTGTCCTAATTAGCCTGCCTGCCTCAACTGGTTCTAGCAGGTTCCTGATTACTCTAGTGCAGCCCCTGCTCTGGTCACTCAGGGAACAGAAAACTACTCATCCAGTGACCAGTATATTTGCCCTCTACCAGACTCCTGTACCCCACTGGTCTGGGAATGTCAAAGCGGTTATAGAAAAGGAGGCCCTTGCCATCAAATGGACAATTGAGGCCCTTAGATACTACCTTTTTGGGAAACCCTTCATTCTGATAACTGATCAGGAGCCCTTAGGGTGGTTGGGCACCATGAAAATCGCCAACACTCGGCTGATGAGATGGTACCTCACCTTGCAGCAGTATGCCTTCACGATCCAACATCGCACGGGGAAACAAAATGCTAATGAAGACTTTCTGTCCTGCCTAAGGGAAAGCCAAGAGCCCAACCCTGAAGATCGGGAGCCAGACTTAAGGGTGGGTGTGAAGTGAGGCGGGGTGGCTTCCCGTGGACCCGGAGTGGGAGGGTCCCCACATTGAGCCCTGGTGGGCGGACACAGAGCCTAGTTGCCTCTCCCCCCAATAAGTAGATGGGAGGGGCAGGAAGTATAAAAGGTGGCACAGAAAGCTCAGTAGGGAGGCAACCACCGGAGAGACCAGTCGCCTCCTGTGGCCCGTTTTCTCTGCCAGTTTGGGCCTCCAGAACCCTGCCTTGTTGAGCCAGATATGCAAGCCTGCTGCAACACAGACCCAGGGTCTAAACCATGCCCCCAAAGCTGTAGACTTAACTGAAAACATCTTAAGAAGTCCTCCTGTCTTCAGCACCCAGACACTCAGCTCCCAATGACATCCAAACCCCAAATAAATCCGTTTTACTCTGTATAAAGCGTATACAGGGTAAACTCATAAATTGTCCGCCCTCTATAACACTGATAGAGAGATATGCACAGCTGTTTACTCCCCCAGGTATTAATTACTTACTCTGGGTTAATTAATAAACAAAAGTGATTTTATTAAATATAAAAAGTAGGATTTAAGTGGTTTCAAGTAATAACAGACAGAACAAAGTAAGTTACCAAGCAAAATAAAACAAAACACGCAAGTCTACGACTAATACATTTAAGAAACTGAATACAGGTAAATCTCACCCTCAGAGATGTTCCAATAAGCTTCTTTCACAGACTAGACTCCTTCTTAGTCTGGGCCCAATCCTTTCCCCTGGTACAGACCTTGTTAGTTCCAGCAGGCATCTTAGGTTGAAAACAGGGGATTCCACATGACTGGGATCCCTTTGTTCTGTTTGCATCATTAACTGGATGCAACCTAGTTACAATGTCACCAGGCTTGCAGGTAAACAGAGCCATCTAGAGTCAATTGTTCTAGTTAATGGGAGCCATCAAGATTCCAAGCCATTATTAATGGCCCACACTTTGCATAATTACAATAGGACTTCAGAATTATACCTCCTATTTCTAGTTTTAGATATAAGAATAATACATACAGGTCTGTCTCATCTTACGCGCATTTAACATGCGCAAATTCAGCTTTGCGTGGTCGGCAAAAACAAAAACAAAAGAGAAAAATAACAATTTAAATACGGTACCTGTAGTGCGGGCGATTCTGCCTGCCATTACACTCAATGGAGTTTTGACTATACACAATTTTCGCTTTACGCACTGACTGCGGAACGTAACCCCAGCGTAAGATGCGACAGACCTGTACATACAAATAGGATGAACACACTCAATAGATTATAAGCTTTGTAATGATACACATTGAAACACGTTGAAAATGAAACCAACAAAAGGAAGGACATAAAAAGCACAGCCAGTTCCCATGACATGGCTCCAACTTCTCCAGCACAGTCACACTGTGCCATTACCACAGCTTCCATGCCCCACAAGCCCCCCCGAAACACCAGCCTTTCATCATCCGGGTGCACTCAGTGCTCCCGACACAACCAGCCACTGCATCAAACATCCACAACACTAGTGCTGCTGGGGCAGAACTGCTCTGGTGAGGGGAAAGTGTTCCAGTTGCAGTGCGTGGTCTGTGTTGTGTGGGGACGTGTAGCTCAGCCTATGCTGGGCGCCTCACTAGCCCTTGCAGTCTGGGCTTGGCCTCCTGCATCAGCTCAGTGCTTTGGCTCAAAC
>NW_020696732.1:0-29031 GCF_002925995.2 Terrapene triunguis
CAGAATATGATGGGAGGTTGAAGCAGCTAAGGTGCAAAGATCACTAGTTCTTTGTGCCACTGAAATGCCTGAAGTTATGCAAATAACATTCAACAACAATTGGAAACAAAAGTGAGAAAATGTTGTGACACCCAGGCTGCTGTTCTGAGGCTTGCCAGGGGAAAGAGACCCTGAGACCTCTCCAAATGCACTTGGGGCCAGGAAAGGACTCAGCGCTGGCCTAGGACCAAGAATCACAAAGGAAAAATACTTTCATCAGCGCTGCCTTCCTGTCCATGTACCTACCGCTCCGTGCCCCCGCAACCTCTAGTGCTGCCTGCCTGTCCCTGTACACCTCCTGCCTGCCCCCACAACCCCCAGTACTGGCCACTTCTCTATGTAGATCGCCCACAGCCAGAATATCCTGCCCTGTCACAAAGTGTTACCCTTCAGCCAGGACGAAAACCTGGTGCCATACCCTACAAGGACAGCTCACACAAATATCTCCTCAGACTAAGTTAAGCTCAGTGTCTGCCTGCACCGGGGAAAAGGAGGAGATCAGCCTGAACTGCCTTTCTGGGGGCAAAGGGAACCCCAGCAGCAGATCAACTTGTGCAAGGAAGAAGAGAGGGACAGACCCAGTGGGAGGGAGAGAGGACATGGAGACTAAAAGGAGCCAGCGTGAGTAACTCTTCCTCAAAATGATACAAACCTTTAAAGTATTGCTGCCCGTGGGATACCCGGACATACCTTCCTCAAGCTTCTTTTCTGTGTTGGCAATTGCTGACATTGCCACGAGGTTGTAGCGGGATTACTCATGGGACGAGGGATGGTCCGGATGGGGGATGGTATCAGAGACAGTCTGCTACAGTGTGGTCCACGTTACATTTCAGTCTGAGACACCTCCTTCATCCCAGGAGGCCTTGTGACGCCTCTTTGGTCTGTGCATTAGGCAGGATGTCCATTGCCTATTTCACCTGGCTTCAGGACTCCACGCTACTGTGATCTGGATACTGCATGACTACTTCCCCCCCTTCCCCCTCCCCCCCCCACACACACTGCATTCCTGGACCTCCCCCAGTGAGATTTCCAACATTGCCTGGTTTCCTCTAAGCCAGAAACATGTTTTTATTTTTACTGCCTTTTGGTGCTTCACATCCTCTCCAGACCCAAAGATGCAGGGGTACAGAGAAAGCAGATCCCTCTCCCTCCCTGAAAAAAATTATCCTGATTGTCTTGAAGCTCTTAGCCTGTGAATTTGAGATTTCAGCAACTCTCCTGTCAGTTCTTCTTTCGTCTAAATGAGCTCACCCGGCCTTAGAGGCCATGGGATGACTCCAGTTGAAGTCATTGGAGGCTCATGGAGAGTGTAAATTGGGCCATTTTTTTATGCCCCTACATGTGGAATTAGGGAGAACTCCTGGCCATCTTGGGAGTTTTGCCATTGCTCTCCATGGGACCCTTAGTGTTTAAATTTCAGCTCCTGACTGTGAAAATCATGGCTTCGGGTCCTGCTACAGAGAGTGCTATTCTGTTATGGTGCTGAAAGAATCTGAAGGAAACCGCTAATGTATGTGGCATTCTGAGACCAGGAATGAAAGATGGGGATTTCAAAACATAGTGGCCCTGATTTCACTCTCAATGAGGCCAGTGTCCATCTGGAGTGACCCACTGATAGCAGAATGTGTGACCAGAATCTGGCCAGTGTGAGGCCCATTCTGGTTGTGAACCCTCTGGTAACACAGATACCCCCTACAGAGGCTTTGGCTGTTCTACCTAACAGTGCAGTGAAGTTGCTGAACTGGAAAACATGAGCGAACCAGAGGAAAAACCACACAACCCCCCCCCCCCCCCCCAAAAGGAAGCTACTGAGACAGATAGGACACAGTAAGAGACAAGGAACTGCTTTTAAAAACAAATATTTGTCTAAACTGTTTCCAGTACATCGGTAGTTCCAGTTTTACCAGGTAAATCCCTTAGTTCAAATGGTTCTTGACTTGAACACTGGATCTCATCCTGAGCCCTTAACACTAACTTTAATGCAGCAACAGGCAACTCACCGAAATCCTGCTCAGCAGAGACGAAATCTCCTTATGGCGACAGGAAGGCAGAGCCCTGAGAATCAGCATATGAATCTCACATGTCTGAGTGTCAGCGAGCTGAACAGCAACCTTTATGATTCCACTGAACAGTCCCTGTGGACTCTCAGGTTGGCCAGGACTCGCATACAATTCCCTCAGCTCCATGAGCAGCAGAAAGAGCAGAAAATAGACCCTGGGGAACTTCAGCGTGAGAGTCTCCCCTGGGAGTGAAGCAATGATTCGCTGATAACAGGGGTTCAGATTGTTAGGGCAAACTGAGTCTTCCAAACTGTTCAGCCTGTTGAGAGATGTTTGGCTGTGTGTGTGTTCTTTCTGCGTGCTGTACTGATTCTGGCCAGATAGCCTGTACAGCAGACTCTGATTGTACTGCCCAATAAATCCACAGACTCAGTTTTCAGCGAAGGGCCTTAGTCAGGTTTATGGCTGATGAGACAAGGTGCTAATGACCCAGCTCAATGGTTACAGATACACATGTATGCCCGTGATAATGGACTGCGTCAGTGAATGGCGAGACTTTCTAGTCTCCCCTCGTTCAGACAAAGGCATTGCCTTTGAGATAGATCTTTATACACATATACAAACAAGTTATGTATTACTTCTGATGTATCAGGGTGCCTCCCTTTGAAATATTGGGGTGACACCCATTGACATATCTAGGGGCCATCCATTACCTTGTACAGGTTGGTCCATTATGCTGTCGTCCTGACCTTATCCTTAAGATGGGTCAGCGTGTTCCTGTTATCTTTGGGGAATGTGTTTGGTATCAGGGTGTTCTGGTACCAACTTTCTGGAATGTGTTTTCATTAGGGCTGTCAAGCAATTAAAAAAATTAATCACAATTAATCGTGCTATTAAACAACAATAGAATACCATTTATTTTGGATGTTTACTACATTTTAAAATATATTAATTTCAATTACAACACAGAATACAAAGTGTACAGTGCTCACTTTATATTAATTTTTTATTACAAATATTTGCACTGTAAAAATAAAAAAATGTATTTTTTCAATTCACCTCATAGAAGTAGTGTAGTACAATCTCTTTATCATGAAAGTTGAACTTGAAAATGTAGACTTATGTAAAAAAAACTGCATTCAAAAATAAAACAATGTAAAACTTTAGTGCCTACAAGTCCACTCAGTCCTACTTCTTGGTCAGCCAATCACTCAGACATACAAGGTTGGTTACAATTTCAGGAGATAATGCTGCCTGCTTCTTGTTTACAATGTCACCTGAAAGTGAAGACAGGTGTTCGCATGGCACTGTTGTAGCTGGCATTGCAAGGTATTTACATGCCAGATATGCTAAACATTCATATGCCCCTTCATGCTTCAACCACCATTCATCCATTAACCACCAAGATTAATTTTTTTTATTGCGATTAAATTTTTTGAGTTAATCGCGTGAGTTAACTGTGATTAACTGACAGCCCTAGTTTGCCTATATATTCTCGTGCCTAGCACTACTTAGGAGTATGTGTTTCTGTAATATCAGCCCTGTTCTTGCCAGATTCTGTGAGCCGGGCCTGCGCCTTGCTCACAATTTAACTTTGCTTTAGAGCTGCAAAGTGTTGACTACTTTAGCCTAGGCCTCAGGCCTCACACCAGGCCTTTGCTACAAGGGATTATGTTTCAGACCCTCTTCCTACTACACAGCCTAGCGATTGAGGATGGCTTTCTTTCCTTTGTGTAATGTACAGCTATCTGCACTATGTGTGCGAAATGATGCCATAAGGTATGGGACCAAAAACCATTTTCAATTGATCATAGCAGCATGTCGCTGCATACCGCCCGTGTAGTTGTAATATTCAGCCCATTAGCCTCTGAGAAGTCACTGCCACTCTGTGGAGGCCAAATGATGTGATCCTGAATTGAGACAGGCCAAAGGACATGGAAAAGGCTTTCTTCTGACAGGATTCTGGCATCAACGGTATTTGCCAGTATTCTTTGTGAGGTCGAAAGTGGATATATATCTGGCCACTCCAAAATGTTTGAGTAGTTCATCTACTATCTGCATCGGGTAAGCATCAAATTTCAATACTGTTTTTGGTCTCTCAGAAATCGATGCAGAAATGGGTTGTGCTATCCTGCATCAGAACTAGCACACTGGGTCTTCTCCACTCACTGTAGGATTCCTTCATCACTCCGAGGACCAAAATGACCTGCAGTCCATCTCACATGGTATCCCACATTTTACGAGGGATAAGCCACGGAGTTTCCCTGATCTGTTGCCCTGGGGCCATTTCAGTATCGTGATATTTTAGGTAGATGTGCCCTGCTGGGGTGAGAACACGGTGGTAAAGGAATCAAATAACTCTTATATCTGGATCATTTGTTCGGGCTACAGTCCCTCCCCCATGGCTGCATCACAGGTGCCTGGGGGCCTAATTTGGGCTCTGGAGGGTATGATTGTGATGGGCTGTCACCCCCGAGCTGCAGTCTGGGAGCTGTGGGAACTGCTGCACCCTCTAACCCCCTAGCTGGGCTGGCCCTTTTTCAAACTGCTTTGCTGGTGATTCAGCCTCTCCAGGCCCTGTTATCACCCACCATGACAGCAGATGGCGCCACACATCCAACTGAGCTACCTGAGGGTTTACCTCACCCACCCAACTACAAACTGGAAACACCAGCCAATTTCTCAGATCCAATCTCACGGCCCCCACTGGAAGATAAACCAAAATGATACTGTCTTGCACTGCACGGGGATCTGTACAATGTAAACTAATTAATAGAGTTTGCCCTCCCCTTGATGTGGGAAGATTATGCCACAAGCCTGTGTTAACCAAACTGAGATTTTCCCCAGGCACTTCACTCGAAGGATCACTGGTTTAGATAAAGCAAAATACAATTTTAACTACAGAAAGGTGGATTTTAAGTTATAGCAAAATGATCAAAGCAGAGTACCTAGCAAATAAAGAAATCCACAAACTAAGATAGACTGGATATGAATTAGCAATTTCTCACCCTGGCTGGTGATCTGAGTCCACCAGGTTTCCATACACAGGCTAGAAATCCTTTTAGCCTGGGACCAGCACTTCCCCCAGTTCGGTCTTTGTTCCTCGGGTGTTTCCAGGCGTTCTCCTGTGTGGGGAGGGAAGCCACTAAATGTTGTCACACCCCACCTTATATAGCTTTAACATATGGCAGGAATCTTGTGCTCCAAAAATACTTCCCCGTCCAGTTTATAGAAAAATGCACGTACCCAAAATGGAGTTCAGTGTCATGTGATCTGGTCACATGCTCTGGCATTCCCTGCTGAGTCATAGCAGCCATTATCCATAGGCTGTCTGGAGCATTCTCAGGAAGGTTCACCAGGTGGGGGATAAGCTTCTCCTAAGGCTATTGTTTCCCCTAATGGCCCATTACCCTGAATAGGCCCTTCACAACCCACTGTCTAGACTGGAAGCATTTTGACTAGTGGATGTCATCCAAGTGTAGCTCCATTTGAAATACAGATACATAGTCAATATTCATAACTTCACATACCAAAATGATACATGCGCACAAATAGGATAGTCCTTTTCAGCAAATCATAACCTTTCCAATGACACTTGACACTTGACTTGTATCTTGTACAGCATATATCATAATTATGTCACAATTATATCATAATCATATAACTATGAAGAATATGGGGCGCACTGTCACATTGAGGTTATGAGGTGGATCCCCTCCTAGACTTTTAAAAGATACAAAGCATAACAGTAAAGCACATTAGCAGATATAATCCCAACTATACATATCAAACAATAGGGTGTAAATTAGCTGAAGAAAGAGATCTAGGGGTCATTATAGATAGTTTTCTGAAAACATCCGCTCAGTGTGCAGCAGCCATCAAAAAACTAACAATGTTAGGAACCATTAGAAAAGGGATAGATAAGAAGACAGAAAATATTATGATGCCACTATATACATACCACAACATGAATGTTGCGCGGAGTTCTGGTCGCCTCATCTCAAAAAAAAAATATTAGAATTGGAAAAGGTACAGAGAAGGGCAACAAAACTGATTAGGGGCATGGAACAGCTTCCATCTAAGGAGAGATTAAACAGACTGGGACTTTTCAACTTGCAAAAGACACAATTGAGATGAGATATGATAGAAGTCTATCAAATCATGACTGGTGTGGAGAAAGTGAATATGGAAGTCTTGTATACTCCTTCACATAACACAAGAACCAGGGGTCACTCAAGGAAATGAATAGGCAGCAGGTTTAAAACAAAGGAAAGGAAGTACTACACACAACACACAAACCGTGGAACTCATTGCCTTTCCCAATTCCAACACATCCTTTTTGAGATGGGCTGTTCGGATCTGCACGCAGTATTCATGATGTCGGCATACCATGGATTTCTGTAAGAGTCAACATGATATTTTCTGTCTTATTATCTATCCCTTTCCTAATCATTCCCAACACTGTTAGCTTTTTGGACTGCCGCTGCACATTGAGTGGATGTTTTCAGAGAATTATCCACAATGACTCCAGGATCTCTTTCTTGAGTGGTAACAGCTAATTTAGACCCCATCATTTTATAGGTATAGTTGAGATTAGGTTTTCCAATGTGCATTACTTTGCATTTATCAACATTGAATTTCATCTGCCATTTTGTTGCCCAGTCACCCAGTTTTGAGACATCCTTTTGTAGCTCTTCACAGTCTGCCTGGGTCTTAACTATCTTTAGTAATTTTGTATCATCTGCAAATTTTGCCACCTCACTGTTTACCCCTTTTTCCAAATCATTTATGAATATGATGAATAGGATTGGTTCCTGCTTCGCATACAGAGAAAGTGGTTACCATAATCTATGTACGACTTCTTCCCTCCAGGTCTGGTCTCCTCAGCCCTCTAAGCCAGAAACATGCTTTTATTTTTACTGCCTTTTGGTGCTTCTTGTCCTCTCCAAACCCAGAGATGCAGGGGCATGGAGAGAGCAGACCCCTCTTTCCCCCTGAAAAAAACTGTTTTATCCTAATTGTTTTGAATCTCTAAGCCTGTGAGTTTGAGATTTGAGCAACTCTCCTGTCAGTTCTTCTTGGATCCAAATGAGCTCACCCGACCTTAGAGGCCATGGGACGATTCCAGTTGAAGTCAAAGGAGGCTTGTGGCAGGTGGAAATCCAGCCATTTAATTAAGTCCTTACATGTGGATTTAGGGTGAACTCCTGGCTGTGTTGGGAGTCTTTCCATTGATCTCAATAGGACCAGATGCACCCTTAATGTTTAACTTTTGGCTCCGAGCTGAGAAAATCATGGCTTCAGGTTATGCTACAGAAAGCGCTATTTTGTTAGGGTGCTGAAGGAGTCTGAAGGAAGACTCCCAGTTTAAGTGGCATACAGAGACTGGATACGAAAGATGGGGTTTGAAAATACAGGGCCCCTGATTTTTCTCTCAGGGAGGCCAGTGTCAATCTGGAGTGACCCAGTGAAGGCAGAATGTGAGAGCAGAATCTGGCCAGTGTGGGGCCCATTCTTCTTGTGAACCCTCTGGTAACACAGATACCCACTGCAGAGGCTTTGGCTGCACTTTTTAACAGGGCAGTGAAGCTGCTGAATTGGAAAACTTTAGCGAATCAGAGGAAAAACCACACAGGCCAAAAAAATGAAGCTACTGAGACAGATGGAAGGACACAGTGTGACACAAGGAACTGATCTTACAAACAACTATTTGTCTAAACTACTCCCGATACATTTGTAGTTCCAATTTTACCGGGTAAATCCCTCGGTGTTTCTGAGAATACTAAACAATTCAAGTCTCCCTGCTGCTGAATTCTTGTCTAGATGGTTCTTGACTTGACCTTGGAACCCTTCCTGAGCCCTCAGCACTAACTTTAATGCAGAAACCGGCAACTTACCACAATCCACTCAGCAGAGAGAGGAAATCTTACTGCGACAGAAGGCAGAGCCCTGAGAATCAGGGTATTAATCTCATATATCTGACACTTGCTGTGCTGGACAGCACCCTTTATGATTCCCTTGTACAGTCCCTGTGGACGGTCAGGTTGGCCAGGACTCCCACCCAATTCCCTCGTGTCTGTGAGCAACGGGACGAGCAGAAAATAGACCCTGAAGAATTGCAACCTGAGAGCCTCCCCCGGGAGTGAACAAATGATTGGCTGCGGTTCCCCATTCTTGGCCAATGGGAACTTCGGAGGAGGTACCCATAGGCAAGGGCAGCACGCGGAGCCCTCTGCCCCCCCCCCAGAGGCCGCAGGGGGGCCCACTGCACCACGGGGGTGGCAATCCCACTGGCCAGATCCAGCCCTGAGGAGCCGGAGCCGGCCCGCAGGCTGTAGTTTGCCCACTCCTGTCATAGAATCTGAGCATCTCCTCCTCCTCCTCCCCTCCCTGCTGACGAGCCTTGCGCTGAACCCCTGAGAACGCGACATGGAATGGAATGGCTCTCGCACATCATTGTTTCAAAGACAGAGAGACAGCCCCTCCCATCTGATAGCCTGTCTCTCCCCGAGGGCAGCAGAGATTGCACCTGCTCCGTCATAAACCCCTCTTAGTGCAATATCGTGCCATAGGCAAGAGCAGCTTCCTGAGCCCCTTCAGTGATCAGCATGTGCCCTGAAGCCTGGGGACTGCTAGAGTCGCTGCACAGGGTATAACTAGGATAGGGAGGGTGGAGGGAGATGTTCAGAGGCACAGATGTGAGTTAGGTGCCCAATGGGACTCTGGTGCCTACTGCCCTTGTGCCTTTGACAACCTCCCTGTAGCGGAGTGGTTACCTGCTCCTGCCCTGCGGGGCTTGAAACAGCCTAGGAGAGGGCTGTGGCTGGGGCAAGAAGCCTGGGCTGATTGGGGGAAAGTAGGCTCAGCTGGGGCCATGCCCCAATCAGGCACACCTGGCCCCTAGAAGAGGCTGTGAGCCAGAAGCCCAGTAAGCCTCCCTCTGCCTGTAGAGGGAGAAGGGCCTGGCTGCAAGGTGCCATGAAGGGAACCTAGATTGGCGCAGGGCTGGGGAAAGGCCTAGGGAGACGGGGAGCTCTGGCCTAGGAAAGCCCCAGGCTGCAGCCCTGGTAAGGCCTATTAGGTACTGGGATTGCAGGGGCAGCCCATGGGTAGGCAGAGGCAGCAGGTCCGAACCTCCTTTGCCTATGATGAGTGGCTTACACTGCAGTCTGCCCCAGTGAGTGGGGGGCTAGATGGGGACTGGCAGTAGCCGAACACTGAGATGAAGTGGGGATAGTGGGTGGGGGTTCCCCTGGGAGGAGGAGACCCTGAGGCTGTAAGGGGTTACTGCCAGAGGAGCAGCACCCCAGGTAAATGGGGCACTGGCGTCCTGGAAGGGACATGGGGCCAGCAGCAAGGTGGATCACCGGCCTGCAGAGGGTGCTCCGGACACTGGGAGAGCTAATTCCCTTAGGATGACCAGCAGGAGGTGCTGCAGGGATGAGTCCAACCCCTTATACTCCCACTATGGTCTACAGCAGTGGTCTGCAAAGTGGGGTGCACAAGAGGAGATCCTTGGGGGTGTGTGGCATGAGGAGCGTTTTTTTTTTCCTTCGGCAAAAATGGTAGAGCTGGGGGTGCGTGCTCCAAAAATTTTTTACTGATAGGGGTGCGTGATCAAAAAAGTTTGGAAACCACTGGTCTAGAGGGTCATGCCCTGGCCTGGAACTCAACAGACCTGGTCAATTCCTGACTTGAACACAGATGTCCTGTGTGACCTTGGACATGTCCTCTCATAATTTACTCTTTGCCTCATTTTCCCCTCTGTAAAATAGGGGTAGCACTTCCCTTCCTCATAGGGTTTTGAGGATAAAAATCCTTTAATTGTGAGGTTCCTAGAAGGGGACCCACAGTGATGAGGGTCATATGAGGACCTAGAGGTACAGCTGTGCTTTTTAATCTCATGCAGCATTCCTGCCTATTTCAGAACCCTACTCCACTGTAATCTGGATAGTGCACACCCTGCCCCACACACTGTGTGTTTCTGGACCTACCCCAGTCAATGGAGGAATAGGGGCGTGCAGTTCTGCACCCCTATACTCCCTCCCCCCACTCCTCACAGCTCCTGCTAACCCCTGTACAGTCTTGTAGGAACTCTATTTTGTTGAAAGCTTTGAGAATGTCCTTGTATCGTTTCCATTGGCCTCCCAGCATTCAGGCTCCCATTTTCAACTGTCCATAAAATATGGCTGTGGAGAGTCACATATCATCTATACATATGAGGTGACCAGCCCAGTGAAGTTGCACCTAGTGAGGACAAGAGGATGGAAAATGATAAAATACAGGCAGGGTTTGATCAGAAACAGTCAAATAAAAAAGAGTCCCATTCAATTACATCGTGTAATGGCAGACAGCTAAAAGGAGACAAGTTTTTAAAGTGCTTATATACCAGTGCTAGAAGTCTAAATAATAAAATGGGTGAACTAGAGTGCCTCGTATTAAATGAGGATATTGATATAATAGGCATCACAGAAACTTGGTGGAATGAGGATAATCAATGGAACACAGTAATACCAGGGTACAAAATATATCGGCAGGACAGAACAGGTTGTGTTGGTGGGGGAGTGGCATTATATGTGAAAGAAAGCGTAGAATCAAATGAAGTAAACATTGTAAATGAATCAAACTGTACCATAGAATCTCTGTAAATAGAAATTCCATGCTCTAATAAGAAGAATATAGCAGTAGGGATATATTACCGACCACCTGACCAGGATGGTGATAGTGACTGTGAAATGCTCAGGGAGATTAGAGAGGCTATTAAAATAAAAAAACTCAATAATAATAATGGGAGATTTCAACTATCCCCATATTGACTGGGTACATGTCATCTCAGGACGGGATGCAGAGATAAAGTTTCTTGACATCTTAAATGACTGCTTCTTGGAGCAGCTAGCCCTGGAACCCACCAGAGGAGAGGCAATTCTTGATTTAGTCCTATGTGGAGCACAGGATCTGGTCCAAGAGGTGAATACAGCTGGACCACTTGGTAATAGTGAACTTAATATAATTAAATTTAATATCCCTGTGGCAGGAAAAACACCACAGCAGCCCAACACTGTAGCATTTAATTTCAGAAAGGGGAACTACACAAAAATGAGATTAGTTACACAGAAATTAGAGGGTACAGTGCCAAAAGTGAAATATCTGCAAGGTGCGTGGAAACTTTTTAAAGACACCATGTAGCAGGGTGCTGGTGCAATAGCACCTAATTAGCCCCTGACAGGTCAGCACCAATGAAGGGAAGCAGATTGGGGCTGATGGAAAAGGCCTGATGCCGGCCTGAGGATTGGCAACACCTGCTGGCCTGACAAGCCAAGGGCTATAAAGGCTGGGAGGGAGCCAGAAGGCAGGGGGCAGCCAGGGAGAAATCAGTCAGGGAGGGAGCTGGAGGTCTCCTAGCTGAAGGCTGACTCTGCCTGTAAAGCTTGTATATAGATGGACACTGGTGGTGGGACAACCTTAAGTAAATAAAGACACGGGTGTTGCACAACCGTGAAGCCTCTCTGAGCCTTATGGGGGAGACCAAGCGGGCCCCAGGAAGAGGGGTGGGCGGTGAACCCTGTTACTTGCCTCTCCAGCTGGTGGGACCACTGAAAGGCCTGCCATGTCTTCTGCATCTCCCCATGCTGCTCTGTGAGCCACTGCGAGTGCCCTCATCTCCTGGTCGCCAAACTTTGTCTCTGGCAAAGGATCCCGGACGAGCCCCCAAATGCTTTACTGGCTTGGCAGGCCAAGCAATAACGGGCTTTGCAGGACTTTATAAAGGACACGCAGTGGTGCAGCAGCAGCTCCTGCAGCAACTGGTGAATCCTGCGGGGGGAGATAGCACCCGCCCCCTGGGCCTCAGCCTCTGTAAGATGGCCCCAGTGGATGGCCCTGATGCCTTTTTGGGCATCTTTGAGCAGGTGGCCCTGAGCGTGGGATGGAACAGGGCAACCTGGGCCCTGCGGCTAGCCCCATCTCTTGCTGGGGAGGCGCAAGCGGCGTATATGGCCCTGACGGATGCCCAGGCTAGAGACTATGACACTGTGAAGGCAGCCATCTTGGACCACCTGGGGCTTTCATCAGAAAAATACCGGCAAAAGTTTTGTGTAGTCTGGTGGGCAGGGGGTGTGTGGTCCCGAGCCTTTGCCCAGAAATTGATGGACTGGGCGACGCGGTGGTTGAGGCCCGACACCCAAACAGTGGGGCAGATTATGAATCAGGTTGTTGCCGGCACAGAGGGCCCGAGGGGGGCAACAGCGGGGTTCGCTGCCCGGTGTGCTTCGCGCCAATGAACACACCAGGGTGGAGAAGAAGACAAAGTTTATTCAAGAGCTCTGAATAGGCACTAGGAGACCAGCATGTCTCAAATCAAGCGCGCAGATATAAGCAGTTTTTCCCTTTTTATCCTTTTTTTTTTCCTTCCCTACCTCCCCCTCCAGCAGTTACATTAAAAGACCTTGGCTGTGTAGCTTGTTCGCAATGTTCCCTTCTGCAAGTTATTTTGTCCTTCAGCTAGAAGCATGTAGGTTCCCCTTATCACTACCGCTTTCCAGCTGCTGGCCTGTGAGGTTAGTAAAGTTTAACATGGAGGGGCTTTGGTTCACTTTGGCCTAGAGGGGGGGGCTTCATCGACTCTCGTGGTCTTCCACCCCCCCCCCCCCCGAGTTACCTAGGGTGATGCCTAGTGACACCAACAAGGTGATCCTTGAATGGTTTGTGCAGTGCCTTCCCGATAGCATGCGGGTCTGGGTGCAGCGACATCAGCCTGGCACCGTAGAAGCTGCCGTCAAAAGGATGGAGGAATATGCAGAGGCAGACTTCCCCCCGAGGGAGCATCGGACCCTGCGAGAGACAGAGGGAGGCAAGAAACCCCGTGAGCGTCCTGCTGGGGAGCCGGTAGACAAGCGACGGGAGGAGCACAAGGGAACCCCTAGCCGCCTGGGGCAGCTTGTATACTGGCGCTCTGGACAGCCGGGGCATAAGAGCCGTAACTGCCCGGTGATGGACTGTGGGGCCACTGAATTCTGAGTTGGACAATGTTGGGGGGCAGAAGAAGAGGTGCAGAGTAGCCACCATCCCCGTGCGGGTGGGGAGAAAGCCCCAGAGGGGGCTAGTGCATATGGCCTCAGCCCGCTCCCTCATACAGCAGCGTTTGGTAAAGCCGCATTGGCTTATCCCTGGGGAAAGGATGCTGGTGCAATGCATCCACAGGAATGGGGAGTATTGTCCCGTGGCCCAGGTACCCCTGGAGTGCAGGGAAGGTTTGCCTGTAAACGGGTGGGGGTAACAGAGGGCGTTGCCCTACCCCGTGGTCCTGGGGGTAGATTGGAACCCTTCCCCAAAGGGAAAGAGGGCACGGGGAGGAGACCAACAGAGAGAGTGAGTGGGAGGAACCTGGAGGGAGGGGACAAGGCCCCTACGCGGGTGGACCTTGAAAAAGGAGAGTCCCCACAATCTCAAGGGGAAAAAGATATGAACCCTAGACAACACAGCCAGGATAAAGACCCTATGGGCGTGACCGATGAGGGAGCGGAGGTCCCAGGACAGGAACACCCACGGGAGGGAATCCCCGTGATAGAGGAAGAGAAGCCGAAGAAAGTTCAGAGAGTAGGAACCCAAAAGCGGGAGGCTCAAACTCCAATAGGCAGAGACCCTGAACCGGAGACAAGAGGCAGCCTCAGGGCAGTTGGTGCCGATCCCTCTCCCTCACCAGGGAAGGAAGGAGTATGTCCAGGGCGACCTGCCCAAGGTTGTGACTGGTGTGATGACCTCTAGGCAGAGGTGGACATGTGAGGTGGCCCATCCCCTACCCAATGCACTTTTGTGGGTGGGGCATGCCAAAACCCCACAGGTTTGAGCCCGGGGACCACCCAGATGGTCAGGGAGGCCATTCCCAGAGTAAAACCCCAGGCCAAGAAAAGCGGGGCCGAGCAAGATCAGGACCGGCATCGGCTTAAGGGGGGAGATATGTAGTAGGGTGCTGGTGCAAAAGCACCTAATTAGCCCCTGACAGGTCAGCTCCAATGAAGGGAAGCAGATTGGGGCTCATGGAAAAGGCCTGATGCCGGCCTGAGGATTGGCAACACCTGCTGGCCTGACAAGCCAACGGCTATAAAGGCTGGGAGGGAGCCGGAAGGCAGGGGGAAGCCAGGGAGAAGTCAGTCAGGGTGGGAGCTGGAGGCCTCCTAGCTGAAGGCTGACTCTGCCTGTAAAGCTTGTATATAGATGGACACGGGTGGTGGGACAACCTTAAGTAAATAAAGACACGGGTGTTGCACAACCGTGAAGCCTCTCTGAGCCTTATGGGGGAGAGCAAGTGGGCCCCAGGAAGAGGGGCGGGTCATGACCCGGTTACACAACATAATAGAGGATCAACTTGAATGTAAACCCCAAATTAAAAAACATAGTAAGAGAACCAAAAAAGAGTCGCTGTGACTAAACAACAAAGTAAAAGAAGTAGTGAGAGGCAAAAAGGCATCCTTTAAAAAGTGGAAGTTAAATCCTAGTAAGCATAATAGAAAAGAGCATAAACCCTGGCAAATGAAGTGTAAAAAGACAATTAGAAAGGTCAAAAAAGAATTTGAGGAACAGTTAGCCAAAGACTCAAAAAGCAATAGCAAATTTTTTTTTTAAGTACATCAGAAGCAGGAAGCCTGCTAAACAACCAATGAGGCCACTGGACGATCAAGGTGCTGAAGGAGCACTCAAGGACGATAAGGCCATTGCAGAGAAACTAAATGAATTCTTTGCATCAGTCTTCACAGCTGAGGATGAGAGGGAAATTCCCAAACCTGAGCCATTCTTTTTAGGTGACAAATGTGAGGAACTGTTCCAGATCGAGGTATCATTATAGGAGGTTTAGGGACAAATTGATAAATTAAACAGCAATAAGTCTCCATGACCAGATGGTTTTCACCTATGAGTTCTGAAGGACCTCAAATGTGAAATTGCAGAACTACTAACTGCCATCTGTAACCTATCATTTAAATCAGCTTCTGTACCAGATGACTGGAGGATAGCTAATGCGATGCCAATTTTTAAAAAGGGCTCCAGAGGTGATGCCAGCAATTACAGGCTTGTAAGTCTGATTTCACTACCGGGGTAATAGGTTGAAACTATAATAAAGAACAATATTACACTGCTCTACAGCCAAAATGCTTCTGAAATAAATGTAGTCAAACTTTACTAATTCTGGGTCACTGAGAACGAAAATGATGCTTAAAATTGTTGATTGGCTCTAGTTTTCAAGATATGCTATTGGGTCAGTATATACGATCCTTGACTTGGGAATGGCGGAGGATAAGTGAGTTATAAAGGAAAGGGATCTCAATTTAAACCAGAAATGACTAAAATACATCTTTGACTGGATCTATGAATAAATCTATGACTGGGTTTGGACAGTACTTGCTTTTTAGGCAAAACAATGAATGATGCAATCTGAAGCTGGTATTGCGTCATACATGATATGAATTGCACCATGTTATTCCTAGAAGTCATGGATGATGCAATCATAACGAAGCTTACATCACTCTGCTGAACAAATTGCCCTATATCAGCTCTAGAAATCATACAGTGTCGTGCTCTCTTATTTGTCAGTGTTTGATTTTGCAAAGGGACACATTTCTGTTTAGCCAAAGTGAGCAGAGATGCCTCGTACTTGTGTGAACAGTGCAGATAACTTCTGCTATGTTTGTGGTGAAGTGACTTTTGCATCACAAAAGTGCAGTATAACCACTATGGTTAAAAAAGCCTATCACCTTTATTTTGGCTGCAAAATTGGAGATCAGGACAAGAGGTGGGTCCCACACATATGCTGCAACACTTGTGCAACAAATCTTCGCCAGTGGTTGAACAGGAAAAGGAAATCTATGCCTTTTGCAGTGCCAATGATTTGGAGAGAGCCAACAGATCATACCAGCAATTGTTACTTCTGCATGGTGCCTCCAGTTGGGAAAGGTGTGTCAAAGAAGAAAAAGTGGACTGTGCATTATCCAAACATTCCATCAGCTATACGCCCAGTATCCCACGGAGAAGGACTGCCGGTTCCTGATGCACCAGAATCATTCTCACTTGAGTCAGACGAGGAAGAGGAAGAGGATGAAACTTCTGGTCCTGAACCATCAATGTCACAGGACCCACATTTTCTCCCATCCTCCTCCTCTGAACCACACCTCATAACACAAGGTGAACTGAATGACCTTGTCAGGGATTTGGAACTACCCAAGAGTAAGGCAGAGCTGTTGGGCTCCAGACTACAGCAGTGGAATCTCCTGGCAGGTGATGTTAAGGTTTCCATGTTCCGTGACCGTCAAAAGGATCTTGTCCCATTCTTCTTCATAGAAGGTGATCTTGTAGCCTGCAACAACATCGATGGTGTGATGGCAGCCCTCAACATTGTTCACGATCCAGATGAGTGGAGACTGTTCATTGATTCATCGAAGACGAGTCTTAAAGCTGTTTTACTGCATAATGGCAATGTTTTGCCATCAATTCCAGTTGGTCATGCAGTCCATATGAAGGAAACCTATGACAACATGAAACAACTTTTGAGGTGCATAAACTATGACCAACATCAGTGGCAGCTTTGTGGCAATTTGAAGGTTGTTGCTCTCTTGCTTGGTCTGCAGACTGGATACACAAAGTACTGCTGTTTTCTCTGCGAATGGGATAGTTGTGCAAGAGATTCCCACTACATCAAGAAAGATTGGCCACTCCGACAGTCATTGGAGCCTGGGAGGAAAAGTGTTCAGCATCCACCACTTGTTGAATCAAGGAAGATTTTGTTACCACCCTTACACATCAAGCTGGGTCTGATGAAGAACTTTGTCAAGGCCATTGACAAAACACAAGCAGCTTTCAAGTACCTCCGTGGAAAATTTCCAAGGTTAAGTGAAGCTAGGATAAAGGAAGGTGTCTTTGTTGGTCCTCAGATTCGTGAACTTCTTCGAGATGATGCATTTGACCATGCACTGCGTGGCAAGGAAAAGACGGCATGGAAAGCCTTCCAGTTAGTGGCAATAAATTTTCTCAGAAACAACAAGGCAGACAACTACAGGTTGTTGGTGGAAAACCTCCTCAAGGCATACAAAAGCCTTGGTTGCAACATGTCACTAAAGATACATTTTTTGCACTCTCATCTAGATTTTTTCCCACCGAACTGCGGAGCAGTGAGCGACGAGCACGGCGAGCGATTTCACCAGGACATTGCAACAATGGAGAAACGCTATCAGGGCAAATGGAGCCAATCAATGCTTGCAGACTATTGCTGGACAGTGACAAGAGATGCTCCATTTAATGAATACAAGAGACAAGCCAAGAAGCGCCGAGTAGACACTGAATAGGACTAAACTATGTACAGAATAGTTTTTTGCCTTTTGTTTCATAATAAATTTTATTTATATAACCCTTTTGCTGATTTTTAAAGTGTTACATAAACAGGACAGGTGAAATATTATCATGTAAAGCAACCATAAACACATGAAAAGACCTAGGTTACAATTTATGATTAAAACTCTACTAGCTACACAATATACATAGACATAAAATGTAAAAACTTAAATATCTTAGAAACAGTAGCCAATCAGTTGTTTTAATTGTCATATTTGAATTCAGCACATCAAAATACATAATAAATAGCACATTTTATCTCTGAAGCAGACGACTTCTCAAAAATTGTAGACCAGTGTTATCAGACATATAGATGAACATAATTTGTTGAGGAAAAGTCAACATGGTTTTAGTAAAGGGAAATCATGCCTTACCAATCTACTAGAATTCTTTGAGGGGGTCAACAAGCATGTGGACCAAGGGGATCCAGTGGATATAGTGTACTTAGATCTTCAGAAAGCCTTTGACAAGGTCCCTCACCAAAGGCTCTTAGGCAAAGTAAGCTGCTACAGGATAAGAGGAAAGGTGCTCTCATGGATTGGTAACTCATTAAAAAAATAGGAAACAAAGGGTTTTTGTTTTTCTGTAGGACCTGTGAGGCCTTTGTGTCCTGCATGCTGGGGCAGCCTCACAGCCAGACTGAAAGGGCAGTGCTTCACTGCACGCAGGTCCCTGCCCTGTTCCTGCATGACACTTCATCTGAATATCTGACCCACATTTGATTCCTAATATGGAAAGGACCCAACAGCTGCAGCCAAACCACCTCTGGCCATGATCTCCTCATATCGCACGGAACAAGCAGTTCTGAGCTTTTGGGAACCCGTCTCTGAATGGATCTCCTGATGTAGGGCACTGGGGGGTCCAGCAATTTGTGGGACCTTTTTGGATTGAGTGTGGGACAGTGTGCTCTGCTGATGTGTATATGCATTAATCAGTGTCCTGCCTCCAGTGCCGACTTGTAAGCAATTTGAGCAGGGGAAAATCAGTGCACCGTTCTTTGGCCCATGTTCCCAGAATAAATGCAACCTCTCACTCCTCTCCAGTAGGCCTTTTGGGGAACTGGGAAGGACGTTCTTGTGGCTAAGGCAGACCAAGCGGAGTTAGGAGATGTGGACTCCGTTTCCAGCAATCCCAAAGACTTTCTGGGCCAGATTCTAATCCCAGCTACTGAGACCAGACTATAGGTCCTCACAGGAAAGTCATTTACCCTTTCTGTGCCTCCATTTCCCCACCTGTAAAATGGTGATAACACTGACTTACATTACAGGCGTGTTGTCACTGAAGTTTATAAAGTGCTTTGAGATCCTTAGAGGAAAGGTGCTATTTATCCATCCACCCTAACTCTGCCCCCTTGTTGCCCTGGATTGGATGGATGTAGTAACCCCAGATGTTGATCAAGGTAATTACAACCATATTATGTGCATTCAGCCATCACGAATTAATGAAATAGAACACCACATAGTTACGTGTTTATTTGAACAAGCAGGGCTTCTGAACGCAAGGTGAAAACTAGCTGCAGACTTGCAATTTCTGCTAATCAGAATGGGAAGAGGGGCAAAAAGAATCAACGAATTGAGACTGAAAGAAAATAAGTGGATAGAGACCATGAGTTTGGGCACCTTTGATATAGAAGCTTATTATGACTAAGGTTGTTAGGAATGTTTGTTGATAAGTAGTTGATTGAAGTTAGGAGAGGTGATGACCCACCCCCTATGAGTTGTGTGTTCGGTAAAAGTAAGTTAAAAAAGACTAGATAATAGTGTGTACTTTGGAGCGGTTCTCAAAAGCTGTCCTGAGAGATTTTTTCTTGACCCCATGCTCCCCGGTGGGGAAGCAACTGGCCATCGCTGACCTACTGTCAACTACTCGATGCCATCTCGGATTCTAGGTAATGATATGGGATGTTCTAAACCTATCGCTAGTGTCTGTGGGAGCTTTAATAAATTGTCGTTGTAAATAAAAGCACGTTTATTTGTATCAATCTTTCATCAGCCAGAAGCGCTGTGTTCCCACTGATTTATTCCTGACCCCGCCTGGAGTGAAGCAGTTAAGTCACCAGGGCTTTGGGTTCTGAAACCCCCTGGGTAACACCCTCTTAACCAGACAGGGCACTGATGACTTCATAGTCGAACCTAAACAGAGCCCTGAACATGCTGGGACAAGTCTTCAAACGTCATAGACACTTTTGCACATGCAGCCCTCAGTTGTGCAGATCCCCTCATGCAGACGCCTTAGGGGATATTTGCACAATTAAACTAGGCACATGCACACACACACACACACACCTGCTTTCAGAAACAGACTTCATAGAGAAACAGCAGAACTAAAATTCATTTGCAAATTTAACACCATTAATCTGGGCTTGAATAGGGACTGGGAGTGGTTGGCTCATTACAGAAGCAGCTTTTCCTCTCCTGGAATTGACACCTCCTCATCTATTATTGGGAGTGGACTACATCCACCCTGATTGAATTGGCCCTGTCAACACTGGTTCTCCACTTGCGAAGTAACTCCCTTCTCTCCATGTGTCAGTTTATAATGCCTGCATCTGTAACTTTCACTCTATGCATCTGAAGAAGTGAGGTTTTTACCCACGAAAGCTTATGCCCAAATAAATCTGTTAGTCTTTAAGGTGCCACCAGACTCCTTGTTGTTTTTACACACACCCTAGCACGTCCTCTCTTGAAGATCAATCCCATACTATTGAATAGAGATGTAGCTATTAAGCTCCTGTAAAATAGGAATGGGTTAATTTACTGTTACTATTTGTGGCTATTCCCTACGCCTGATAGCAGATTTTCCTCTGTGATGAAGAAAGGCTCTGAATTCCCAGCTGGGGGAGTAAAGAGGATTCTTTAAGAGGTATAAATACCCCCACGCGGGTTATCCCGGCAGAGTGGAGAATCACGCAGATTGTGTAGGACTGTAGCATTCACTGAAGGTGAAGAAGATACAGACGGATCCAGGTGAGTTGGGGCAGTACGGATTTAATCAGGGGCCCTGTTAATGCATCATTTTTAAATGCACTGGAAAACTTTGGGCCAAATCCTGTTCTCAGTCACACTGGTGTAAATATAAAATGGTCCCACTGATTAACGCAGAGCTACTCTGGATTTACAGCCGTGTAACTGAGCAGAATTTGGCTCTATATGAATGAACTATTTAATAACACGGGGAAAAGACATTGTGAGAATGGGAAGTACTCAGAATTCAAGAAATGCCAACGATAACGCAACCTGAATTCTGCCCCCTTTGTATGAATTTCTTAGTCTTTAATGATGTGATTGTAAATTATTCTTCAATTAACACAACCTCAAATGTTCTTTTCTACAACCTTAGACACACACTCGTGTGGTAATACCTTGTAATCCTCTTTTCTCCCGTGTTTACTTGCACTACTTTTGGCATCACAACAGTCCAGTCTGCATCTCTTTGGTGACTCAGACTTTTTTGTATAAATTCACTTCTCTGCAAGGTCTGGTTTTACATAAATTTCAGCAGCAGCAGCCGTGGTCTCTGATTTCTTTTCAGCCAGCAGCACGGCCTTCCTGCTGTAATATTGACGGCAGTAAAGTACACCTCTACCTCAACATAACACGACCCGATAGAACACGAATTCGGAGATAACGCGGTAAAACAGTGCTCCGGGGGGGCAGGGCTGCGCACTCCGGCAGATCAAAGCAAGTTCGATATCACACGGTTTCACCTATACTGTGGTAAGATTTTTTGGCTCCCGTGGACAGCGTTATATCGGGGTAGAGGTGTAATTATCGGCCTCTCACTGGGGTGAAATGTAGGAAGATCCCCATAACATGAGGGGCCTGGGGTGTGTTGTGTGACAAATTTGGCTTTCCCCAAACCAGAAATGCCATCAATGAGCCCAGCTTTTCTCACAGCTCGGCTGGATCCCAGGGCAGTGCATGGAGCGTAGCACTGGGAGGTAGGAATTTTAACCAGGACTCTCGCTAGCTTTGAGGTTTCTTGCTAGTAAGTAACAGCCCAATCCTGCATCTTGGAAGTCAGTGGGAGTTTTGCCACTGCCTTCAGTGGAAGCAGGATCAGACCCACGGCCTCTTTGTCTCACTGTCCCCAGCTCTGGAAGCAGATTAGCAGTACTCACGCATGTGGCCAGAGGGACTATGTACATCCAGGCAGAATGCCCAAGCTGTGCCGCTGAATGTGCCGGGTACATGCTGCTTCACATGCCGGGAGCTTCATGGGGAAATGCAGGCTAATCATGGGTGCAGAGCGCCTGACAAACTGGGTCCAAGCTCTCTTCAAACTCCGGCCCTCCGGTGCAGTACTGCTGATAGCAGCAGGGACAGCCAGACAGAACGCCGCTGCTAAAGGCACCAGGGAGCCCCCGAGAGGACACACTTGCTGTGTTGCAGAATGTATCTGCCATGGCTAAGCTCCTGCTTCTGCGTGTACGAAGCACATCCAGGGAGGAGACACATTCCAGCCCATCACTAATGGACAACATCGGCAGCACAGACGGTGCAGACAAGAAGTAGAGAGGAAAGGGTTAAAAATTCACAGTTAACTCCCCTCCACTCCTGTTCTGTTTTTTAACAATACAGGGAAGCTTTCCCCAGGCAAATGACTGGGAATCGAATGCTGCAGCCTCATCTGCACCGGGCTCTACCGCAATTCATGTATTACCAAGTGGGTTTCTATTTCCGGGGACTTTTTAAAATCTCCAACCGGTTTTGCATTTTAAACAAAATTGCAATTATTTTGCACACAAAGTGAATGAGATGCAATTAGCTACGTGCGGGTGCAGAGTTGTCTGGGGCGAGCTATTGGAACCCACAGTCAAACCTGTCTAAACTGTGCACAGAGAGACAAGGTGGGGGCAGGAATCTCTTTTATTGGACCAACTTCTGTGGGTGAGAGAGGCCAGGTTCTGGGCCACACTGAGCTCTGTGTCTCTCTCTCACCGACAGAAGTTGGTCCAGTAAAGAGATTCCCTCCCCCACCTGACCTCTCTAATAGCCTGGGACCAATCCGGCTATGACAACACCGCATAAACTGCGTACGTTTATCAACAGGCCTCGTTCCTAAGCTGTGTCCATGCGGCACTGACTGGTGACTCGCTGCTACTGGCTCTTCTCTTTGGTTCCGGCTCTCAGTAGCTAATGATACATAAATATTTTCTTATTACATTTCATGTAAACAACAGCGGGCAACTAGTTGCCACAGGGCTATTATGTGCTTGCCAGGGACGGGGACGTGGTCCATGCGATCCGGGATGAGAGTGGAGGAGCCCATCCAACAACGGCTCTGTCTCAGATGCAGGCCAGAATGGCTCTGTCCCTTTACAGCTGGGAGCTGTAGTTGCAGGGCACATGACAAGGGCAAACGTGACCGACAGGACACCACAGATAAGACTCCCTGCCTTTGAGGCACAAGGGGCAGGCGGGAGAGAGGCAGAGTTAGGGAAGGAATTTTCTGCCCAGGCCAAGGGGACAGTCTGTGTGGTGAGTGAGCCCAAACAGGCCAAAGGGATGGGCTAGTTCTGAACTTCCTGCTGTCCAAGGGCAGGAACTGCTTCTCCCAATTGTGAGGGTCTAATACAGCAGGTGCGGGGAAGGGACTGTGACTGGAGTCCCATGGGGCAGGGGGATGTGCATTCGTAAGGAGAGAGTGAAGCAATGGACACAAGGAGAAACTGCTCTAGGACAGCACCCCGGGTACACACCATCTTGTGTGGAACATGCATCTGAAGGTGCTTTATTATACACAGCAAGATGTGGTACAATGCCAGGAACCAGTGGGTGTATCAGCGCTGCCCAAGGGATAACGTAATGCCAGGAACAGAGAGGCAGAGAAATGAAGTGGTTTTGCAGACACAGGGATACAGGATGAAGGACGTTCATGGCCGTCCCAGCCAGCTAGCTCTGGCATCTGCACACGCACTGTCCCGTTGCAGTCAGGGGGAGCTGTGCTTGCGTACACCAGCTACGGGTCCGGCTCAAGGAACTCAAAGCTCACCTAGTTTATTACCCTGTGGGCTCCATTCTTTCTACAATCAACTCTCAGAGAGAAAAATACCTGGACAACATTTCCCCAGTAGTGACATTGAAATAGGTTGCCTTAAACTGCAAACCGCACAACGTGAACCCTGGTAACCGAGCTTTGAAACGTTTCTTGGCCTGTGAGACTGGAATTCTCAGAGCATTTTAGGGATAGAGGATTTATCCTTGGGCCTAGAGCACAAAGTCTATATGACGTTTAAGCACTGGAGGACTTTGCTTCCCTCGTTGTTTAATGAGTTCAAGTCCCTAGACTGGGAATTCGGAGACCTGTGTTCTATTGCCCATTCTGTAGCTGACCGAGTCCCTGCTCTGTGCCTCAGTTTCCCCACCTGTACAGTTAAGAAGAACAATACTTCCCCTCCTTTGTGAAAGATTTTGAGATCTATGCCTAAAAAGGACTGTACAAGAGCAGTTATTAAAGTATTACGATCATTGCAACTTCATTAGGCAGACAGATAAATATTGACAGATTTTATAAGTGCCGGTATACAAATGCTAGAAGTCTAAATACTAGGTGTGAATTTAAGTGCCTGGTATTAAATGAGGATATTGCTATAATAGGCATCGTAGAAATTTGGTGGAATAATAATCAATGGCACACGGTAACACTAGGGTACAAAATATATTGGAATGACAGAGCAGGTTGTGCTGGTGGAGTGTGAAAGAAAGCAGAGAGTCAAATATAGTAAAAATCTTAAATGAATCAAACTGTACCATAGAATCTCTATGGATAGAAATTCCATGTTTGAATAATAAGAGTAAAGCAGTAGGAATATACTACCGACCACCTGAGCAGGTTGGTGACGGGGATTGTGAAATGCTCCAGGAGAATAGAGAGGCTACACATACAGAAATCTCAATAATAATGGGGGATTTCTACTACCCCACCCTCCATTGACTGGGTACATGTCATTTCAGGATGGGATGCAGGGATAAAATTTCTAGGCACCATTAATGACTGCTCCTTGGAGCAGCTAGTCTTGGAACCCACAAGGGAAGAGGCAATTCTTGATTTAATCCTAAGTGGCGCATAGGATCAGGTCTAAGAGGTGAATACAGCTGAACTGCTCGGTAATAGCGACCATAATGTAATTAAATTTTACATCCTTGTGGGAGGGAAATACCAAAGAAGCCCACCACAGTAGCATTTAACGTCAAATAAAAGGAGCTACATAAAAATGAGGAAGCTTGTTAAACTTCAATTAAAAGGAATAGTCACAAAGATGAAATGCCTGCAAGCTGCATGGAAGTTATTTAAAAACAGAGCAGAAGATGCAGTTGGAGGCAAAAAGGCATCCTTTAAAATCGAAAGGCAAAGCCTACTAAGGAAAATAGAAAGGAGCATAAATGCTGGAAAGTCAAGTGTAAAAGTATAATTAGTCAGGTCAACAACGAATCTAAAGAGCAACTAGCCAAAGACTCAAAACTAACAGCAAAAAAAGTGTGAAGTACATCAGAAGCCAAACAATCAGTGAGGCCACTGGATGATTGAGGTGCCAAAGGAGCACTCAAGGACGAGAAGGACACTGCGGAGAAGCTAGAACAGAATGTTAGGAACCATTAGGAAAGGGATAGATAATAAGACAGAAAATATCATATTGCCTCTATATAAATCCATGGTACGCCTGCACCGTGAATACCGCGTGTAGTTCTGGTCGCCACATCTCAAAAAAGATATACTAGAAATGGAAAAAGTATATTTAAGGGCAACAAAAATGATGAGGGGTATGGAACAGCTTCCATATGGGGAGAGATTAAAAAGACTGGGACTGTTCAGCCCAGAAAAGAGATGGCAAAGGGGGGATATAATTCAGGTCTATAAAACCAGGACTGGTGTGGAAAAAGTGAATCAGGAGTGTTATTTACCCCTTCATATGACACAAGAACCAGGGGGCACCCAATGAAATTAAAACAAACAAAAGGCAGTATTTCTTCACCCAACTCATAGTCAACCTGTGGAACATGTTGGCAGGGGATGTTGTGAAGGCCAACAGTCTAACTGGGTTTAAAAAAAAGAATTAGATAAGTCCATGGAGGATAGGTCCGCCAGTGGCTATTAGCTAAGATGCTCAGGGATGCAACCCCATGCTCTGGGTCTCCCTGTAGCTCTGACTGCCAGAAGCTGGGACTGGACAACACTCAAGGGATGGATCACTCGAAATTGCCCTGTTTTGTTCATTCCCTCTATAGCACCTGGCACTGGCCACTGTTGGAAGACAGGATACTGGGCTAGATGGACCATTGGTCTGACCCAGTAAGGCTGTTCTTATGTTCTTATTACAGTTGTCATCTACACACACTGACCTCAGTTAACTCCCAGGTGACGCAGGTTTCCATGGCATAATGCAAGACCAAAGGCCCCTACAAATAGGAAGTCCATATGGCTGCTACAGCCCAGGGTGCGCGCAATCCTACCTCCTCCATGGGGCAGCCCCACAACTGACTAAAGCTGCCCCGAAAGTGAGGGATGAGGCCTGGGGAGAGTGCTGATTCAGTGCTCCCACAAGGCTCAGCCATTACCTGCCGCTCCCCAGAAGGAGATGATCTTTACACCCTTCTAAGGCATAGGGGTGAATCAAGACCTTTGTGACCCCATCTCAGGCTTCTACCGAACCTTCCATTTCTCTTGCGTTTAAACCCTTCTGGGCTGTCGACTAAAGCCATTCAGACATTGGGCTAGTTGTTGTTTCAGGTCCCCAAAACTGGAACTGGGGGTACAGCTGTGGTCCAGCTCTGAGGGGAAGCAGCAGTGAGAAGAGCATAGAGAAAAGATCCATGTGCGCAGCTTGAGCGAATCCCGGGAGAGATGTAGAAAAGACGGCCATTTTGAACTGGATCCAGCGGTGAATAAAGCTGGGGAGGCCCAGGAGCTGGTGGAGGGCGGGGTGACATGGCTGCAATTCTCCATAGGGGAGAAGGCAAACAGGGGCATTCTGCCTGCGCTGGGGTCCAGAGGGGACCACCCTGCAGCAACAAAGCGTTTTTATTGCCGACACTAACCCGCCGCGTGGTTTCAATTCCAGCCTCCGAAATGGTCCTGGAAACCATCCGTGTGCCATGTCCTGCTACAATCACTCCAACCCCTCCACCTTCCTCCTAATGGGCATTCCGGGGCTGGAGGCCACTCACTTCTGGATCGCCTTCCCGTTCTGTGCCATGTACGTTGTGGCCCTGCTGGGGAACTTCACCCTCTTCTTTGTGATCACGACGGAGCCGAGCCTGCACCTGCCCATGTACTACTTCCTCTGTATGCTTGCAGGCATCGACCTGATGCTTACCACCTCCACCGTGCCCAAGATCCTGAGCATCTTCTGGTTCCACTCCCATGAAATCGGCTTTGAGTGTTGCGTGGTCCAGATGTTCTTCATCCACAGCTTCTCTGCCCTGGAGTCGGGGGTGCTGCTGGCCATGGCATTCGACTGCTACGTCGCCATCTGCAAGCCATTGCGCTACATCGCCATCCTCACCAATGCCGTCATCGCCAAGATCGGGTTGGCCGTCTTTGTGCGGGGCATCGGCTGATGACCCCCCTGACGTGCATGATCAGTCGCCTGCCCTACTGTGGGCCCAGGGTCATCTCCCACTCCTACTGCGAGCACATGGCTGTGGTGAAGCTGGCCTGCGGGGACATCACGCCCAACTATGTCTACGGGATAACGGCCGCGACCTTTGTGATGGGCTCAGACTCCATCTTCATCGCCATCTCCTACATCCTGATCCTCCGGGCCGTCCTGAGCCTGTCCTCCAGGGACGTGCGCCTTAAATCCTTCAGCACCTGCTGCTCCCACGTGTGCGTCATCCTGGTCTTCTACACCCCGGCGCTGTTCTCCTTCTACACGCAGCGCTGGGGCCAGAACATTCCCGCGCATATCCACATCCTGCTGGCAGACCTCTACCTCTTGGTGCCGCCCATGCTGAACCCCATCATATACGGCATGAAGACCAAGCAGATCAGGAGCCGGGTGCTGAAGCCATTCTATCCAGAGAGATCCAGGCTGGGCTTTGGCCCCCACTAGTGTCGGATGCTGAACCGTGATTTGTGAGATGCAGAAGGTTCAGAGAGGCACCCAGAGCTTCCAATTCTGATCTAAAAGGAACCTTGGAGACTCTCAGGCTGGAAATCCCACAAGAAGACGTTCTCTCATGAAAGTTCTGGTGCTTCCTTCCTTCCAGCTAGGTTGACAATCCTGGCCAAGACCTGGAAGAACAGAATCGCCACGAACACAAGTAATTATTTTTAGCAGAAGTTAATTCTCACCTCAGCTGGGGGATGAAAGTTTAGATCATTGCTTATTTTAACCATACCATTGCCTCATCTTTAACACTGAATATCACCAATGCTCCTTTTCCCAACAGCACCTGGTACAAGACTGTTCCCACCTCAGAGGCCAAGTTCTACACATGAATCTATCCCTCCATCCCTCCACCCATCCCTCCTTCCAACCATCTAGCATCAATCTGCATATCTACCTATCTGTTAGCCTTGAACGGCTGCCCAAGTGTGGCTGCTGCTGACTCCAACTAGCACCTCTGTGTGTGTTCTAGCGCAGAATTTCCCCCTGGATGTATATTGTAGCTTTCCACCATAGCTTGCGACTTTACGTGAGCAGTTACAGAAAAACTTAACTCGGCTGTGTTGTGAGAGGAAGGCTAAAAACCATCACTGAAATGCTCCCTTCTGCGGTGGCCCCCTCCCCCACCGCGTCCTGAACCTCATCATCGACAGCTTGAAAACCAAGCAGATCCGCCGCAGGATTCTGGGAATTATTCATTGGAGAAGAGTCCAATCAGCAAACCCCTTCTAGTGGGGCGTGGCTCCCTGGATCAGCTGCCTCGTGCCCCATAAAGATTCAGGGAAATCTGCAGGGCTGTCCCAGCGGATTGGCTGTTACTTGGGGGAGTTTGTTAGGACACAGCCAGGTTCCTGGCATCTTCCCTTCCCCACTCCAGACCATAAACCTAAGGCCTAAATGTGGTTTTCTTAGCTATCACCCTATCCCACCCCAGCTGCCAAGCTTGTATCACAAATGAGCTCCCAAGTTGGGGACAGAACCTAGATCCCCCCAGTTCCCAGCCTAGCCCCCTAACCATCAGACCATCTTTATACATCACAGCACACACAGGGTCACAGGGAAGCAGAGTCCACCACAACGTTGTCCTCAGAAGGGAGGGGCATGCTTTTAAACGTCCAAATGCACATTCTACCACCATTCTGCACTTGCTCAGCCTATAGTTGAACTGCTTCTTTTACATGGTTGTTAAGTCACGGTGGCTCTTTTTTAGTTCTTTTACTGTGTTTCTTAATTTGGGGTGTACATTGAAGTTGGGCCTCTATTATGGTGTCTTTAAAAAGCTCCCTGCAGCTTGCAGGGATTTCATTTTAGTCACTGTACTTCTTAATTTCTGTTTAACTAACCCCACACAGTCTCTAAGTATCTACATGGGGTGCTGGGACAGCTCCTGGGTGTTGTACACCTGCGTCCTTCTGGTCCTGGTCATCTCGGTGGCCATGGCGACCCAGCACAGCTTCTGCTGGAGAAGCAGGATGGTAGGAGGACCCCCTCCCCCACAGTCCCCCT